>NC_142168.1:748315-855351 GCF_029865625.1 Vigna umbellata
GGAAGTGGAGAAGTTGAGGAGTGGACGAAGTTGAGAAGCGAGACGGGACGAAGTTGACGAAGTGGTCGAAGTGGAGAAAGTTGAGACGTGGAGGATGTGGAGGAAGTGGAGGAAGTGGACGAAGTTGACGAAGTGGAGGAAGTGGGGGAAGTGGACGAGTGAGGATGCGGACGAAGAGGAGGAAGTGGAGAAGTGGAGAAGTTGACGACGTGGACAAGTTTGAAAAGTGGAAGAAGAGTGGACGAGATTGACGAAGTGGACGAAGTTGACGAAGTTGAAGAAGTGGATGAAGTGGAAGAAGTGGAGGAAGTGGCGGAAGATTACGAAATGGAGGAAGTTGACGACGTGGACGAAGATGACGAACTTGATGAAGTCTAAGAAGTGGACGAAGTGGAGGAAATGGTCGAAGTTGACGAAGTGGACGAAGTGGACGAAGTTCACGAAGTTGACGAAGTGGACGAAGTGGACGAAGTTGACGAAGTTGAAGAAGTCGAAGAAGTGGACGAAGTGGAAAAGTGGACAAAGTGGACGAAGTGGAGGATGTGGACGAAGTGGAATAAGTGGACGAAGTTGACGAAGTGGAGGAAGTTGACGACGTGGACGAAGTTGAGGAAGTCTAAGAAATGGACGAAGTGGACGACGTGGAGGAAGATTATGAAGTGGACGAAGTGGAGGAAATGGACAAAGTTGACGAAGTTGAAGAAGTCGAAGAAGTGGACGAGGTAGAAAAAGTGGACGAAGTGGAGGAAGATTATGAAGTGGACGAAGTGGAGGAAATAGACGAAGTTGACGAAGTGGACGAAGTGGAGGAAGTGGACGAAGTGGAGGAAGTGGAGGAAGTAGAGGAAGTGGACGAAGTTGACGAAGTGGAGGAAGTTGACGAAGTGGACTAAGTTGACGACGTTTAAGAAGTCGAAGAAGAGGACGAAGTGGAAGAAGTGGACAAAGTGGAGGAAGAGTACGAAGTGGACGAAGTGGAGGAAATGGACGAAGTTTACAAAGTGGATGAAATGGACGAAGTTAACGAAGTGGACAAAGTTGACGAAGTGAAGGAAGTGGAGGAAGTCGAGTAATTGGAGAAAGGGGAGAAGGTGGACGAAGTGGACGACGTGGACGAGGTGGACGAAGTTGACGAAGTTGACGAAGTGGAGGAAACGGAAGAAGTTGACGAAGTGGAGGAAGTGGTCGAACTTTACCAAGTGGACGAATTGGACGAAGTGTAGGAAGATTACGAAGTGGAGGAAGTGGACGAAGATGACGAAGTTGAAGAAGTGGAAGAAGTGCATGAAGTGGACGAAATGGACGACCTGAAGGAAGCGGAGGAAGTGGAGGAAGTGGAAGAAGTTGACGAAGTAGAGGAATTGGTTGAAGTTTACGAATTGGACGAAGTGGAGGAAATGGACGAGGTGGACGAAGTGGACGAAGTGGAGGAAATGGAAGAAGTGGACGAAGATAACGAAGTTGAAGAAGTGGAAGAAGTGGAAGAAGTCGAAGAAGTGGAGGAAGTGGAAGAAATGGACGAACTTGACGAAGTGGATGAAGTGGACGAAGCTGACGAAGTGGAGGAAGTGGAGTAAGTGGAGGAAGTTGAGGGAGTGGAGGAAGTGGAGGAAGTTGACGAACTTGACGAAGTTGACGAAGTTGACGAAGTGGAGGAAGTGGAGGAAGTGAAGGAAGTGGAGGAAGTGGACGAAGTTGACGAAGTGGAGGAAGTGGACGAAGGGGACGAAGTGGAGGAAGTGGAGGAGGTGGAGGAAGTGGAGGAAGTGGAGGAAGTTGACGAAGTGGACAAAGTGGAGAATGTGAACAAAGTGGACAAAATGTACGAAGTGGACAAAGTTGACGAAGTGGACGAAGTTGACGAAGTGGAGGAAGTAGACGAAGTGGACGGCGTGGACAAAGTTGAAGTTGTTGAAGAACTAGAATTGGACGAAGTGGGGGAAATGGACGAAGTGAACGAATGCACAAAGTGGACGAAGTGGACGAAGTGGATGAAGTGGAGGAAGTGCAGGAAGTTAACGAAGTGGACCAAGTGGACGAAGTGAGGAATAGGAGGAAGTGGACGAAGTGGACGAAGCTAGCAAAGTTGACGAAGTGGGTGAAGTGGACAAAGTGGAGGAAGTGGACAAAGTGAACAAAGTGGAGGAAATGGAGAAAGTGGAGGATGTTGACGAAGTGGACGAAGTGGAGGAAGTGGACGAAGTGGAGGAAGTGGACGAAGTTGATGAAGTGGACGAGGTGCACGAAGTGGACGAAGTAGACGAAGTGGAGGAAGTGGAGGAAGTGAAGGAGGTGGACGAAGTTAACGAAGATGACGAAGATGACGAAGTGGACGGAGTGGACGGAGTGGACGGAGTGGACGGAGTGGACGGAGTGGACGGAGTGGACGAAGTGGACGAAGTGCACGAATTGGACGAAGTGGAGGAAGTGGAGGAAGTGGAGGAACTGGAGGAAATGTAGGAAGTGGAAGAAGTGGACAAAGTGGACGAAGTTGACGAAGTGGACGAAGTTGACGAAGTGGACGAAGTTGACGAAGTGGACGAAGTTGACGAAGTGGACGAAGTGGACGGAATGGACGGAGTGGACGGAGTGGACGGAGTGGAGGAAGTTGAGGAAGTGAAGGAAGTGGAGGAACTGGAGGAACTGGAGTAAGTGGAGGAAGAGGACGAAGAGGAGGAAGTGGACGAAGTGGAGGAAGATTACGAAGTGGGGGAAGTGGAGGAAATGAGCGAAGTTGACGAAGTGGACGAACTGGACGAAGTGGACGAAGTGGAGGAAGTGGACGAAGTTGAAGAAGTGGACGAAGTGGAAGAAGTTGACGAAGTGGAGGGAGTGGAGGAAGTGGAAGAAGTGGACGAAGTTGAGGAAGTGGAGGGAGTGCAGGAAGTGAAGGAAGTCGACGAAGTGGACGAAGTTGATGAACTTAACGAAGTGGACGGAGTGGAGGAAGGGGAGGAAGCGGAGGAAGGAGAGGAGGCGGAGGAAGCGGAGGAAGTGGAGGAAGTGAAAGAAATGGAGGAAGTGTACGAAGTGGTCGAAGTGGACGAAGTGGACGAAGTGGACGAAGATGACGAAGTTGAAGAAGTGAAAGAAGTGGAGGAAGTGGAGGAAATGTACGAACTTGACGAAGTGGACGAAGTGGAGGAAGTGGACGAAGTGCAGGAAGTTGAGGAAGTGGAGGAAGTGGAGGAAGTTGACGAAGTGGACGAAGTGGGCGAAGTGGACTAAGTGGACGAAGTGGAAGAAGTGGACGAAGTTGACGAAGTGGAGGAAGTGGAGGAAGTGGAGGAAGTGGAGGAAGTGGGAAAAGTGGAGGAAGTGGAGGAGGTGGAGGAAGTGGAGGAAGTGGAGGAAGTTGACGAAGTGGAGGAAGATAACGAAGTGGCCAAAGTGGACGAAGTAGAGGAAGTGGACGAAGTGTACGAAGTAGACGAAGTTTGCGAAGTGGACGAAGTGTACGAAGTTGAAGAAGTGAAAGAAGTACAAGTGGACGAAGTGGTCGAAGTGAAAGAAGTGGACGAGGTGAGGGAAATTGAGGAAGTGAACGAAGTGCACGAAGTGGACGTGGTGGACGAAGTGGAGGAAGTGGAGGAAGTGGAGGAAGTGGAGGAAGTTGACGAAGTGGACGAAGTGGACGAAGTGGACGAAGTGGACGAAGTGGACGAAGTGGACGAGGAGGACGAAGTGGACGAAGTGGACGAAATGAGGAATGGGAGGAAGTGGAGGAAGTGGAGGAAGTGGACGAAGTGGAGGAAGTGGAGGAAGTCGACGAAGTGGACGAAGTTGACGAAGTTGAAGAAGTCGAAGAAGTGGACAAAGTGGATGAAAATTACGAAGTGCACGAAGTGGACGAAGTGCACGAAGTGGACGAAGTGGACGAAGTGGATGAAGTGGAGGAAGTGGAGGATATGGAGGAAGTGGAGGAAGTCGAGGAAGTTGACGAAGTGGAGGAAGTGGAGGAAGTGGAGGAAGTTCAAGACGTGGACGAAGTTGACAAAGTTGAAGAAGTGGACGAAGTGGAGGAAGTGGACGAAGTGGACGAAGTTGACGAAGTGGATGAAGTTGACGAAGTGGACGAAGTTGACGAAGTGGACGAAGTGGACGAAGTGGACGAAGTCGACGAAGTTGAAGAAGCCGAAGAAGTGTACGAAGTGGACGAAGTGGACGAAGTGGAGGAAGTGGAGGATGTGGAGGAAGTGGACGAAGTTGACGAAGTTGAAGAAGTCGAAGAAGTGGACGAAGTGGACCAAGTGGAGGAAGAGTACGAAGTGGACGAAGTGGAGGAAATGGACGAAGTTGACGAAGTGGACGAAATGCACGAAGTGGACGATGTTGCCGAACTTAAGGAAGTGGAGGAAGTGGAGTAACTGGAGGAAGGGGAGGAAGTGCACGAAGATGACGAAGTTGAAGAAGTGGAAGAAGTGGACGAAGTGGAGGAAATGGACGACCTTGACGAAGTGGACGAAGTGCAGGAAGTGGAGGAAGTTGATGAAGTTGAAGAAGTGGAAGAAGTGAAGGAAGTGGAAGAACTGGAGGAAGAGGACGAAGTTGACAAAGTTGACGAAGTGGAGGAAGTGGAGGATGTGGAGGAAGTTGACGAAGTTGACAAAGTGGAGTAAGTGGTGGAAGTGGACGAAGTGGACGAAGTGGACGAAGTGGCCGAAGTCCAAGAAGGGGATGAAGTGGAAGAAGTGGAAGAAGTGGAGGAAGTGGAGGAAGTGGAGGAAGATTACGAAGTGGACGAAGTTGAGGAAGTGGACGAAGATGACAAAGTTGACGTAGTGGACGAAGTTGACGAAGTTGACGAAGTGGAGGAAGTGGATGAAGTTGACGAACTTGAAGAAGAGGATGAAGTGGAATAAGTGGACGAAGTGGTCGAAGTTTACGAAGTGGACGAAGTGGAGGAAATGATCGAAGTTGACGAAGTGGACGAACTGGCCGAAGTGCAAAAAGTGGAAGAAGTGGAGGAAGTTGAGGAAGTTGACGAAGTGGACGAAGTGGAGGAAGTGAAGGAAATGCAGGACGTGGACAAAGTGGACGAAGTTGAGGAAGTGGACGTAGTGGAGGAAGCGGAAGAAGTGGACGAAGTGGAGGAAGCGGAGGAAGTGGAGGATGTGGGCGAAGTGGAGGAAGTCGACGAAGCTGATGAAGGGGAGGAAGTGGGAAAAGTGGACGAAGTTGACGAAGTGGACGAAGTGGAGGAAGTGGACGAAGTGGACGATGTGGACGAAGTGGAGGAAGTTGACGAAGTTGACGAAGTGGAGGAAGTTGACGACGTGGATGAAGTTGACGAAGTTGAAGAAGTCTAAGAAGTGGACGAAGTAGACGAAGTGGAAAAAGTGGACGAAGTGGACGAACTGGTGGAATTGGTGGAAATGGACGAAGGTGACGAAGTTGACGACGTTGAAGAAGTCGAAGAAGTGGACGAAGTGGAAAAAATGGACGAAGTGGAGGAAATGGACGAATTTGACGAAGCGGACAAAGTGGACAAAGTGGTAGAAGTGGAGGAAGTAGCGGAAGTGGAGGAAGTGGAGGAAGTGGACGAAGTGGTAGAAGTGGAGGAAGTGGAGGACGTGGAGGACGTGGAGGAAGTGGAGGACGTGGAGGAAGTGGAGGAAGGGGAGGAAGGGGAGGAAGTGGAGGAAGGGAAGGAAGTAGAGGAAGTTGACGATGTTGACGAACTGGGCGAAGTGGATGAAGCGAAGGAAGCGGAGGAAGTGGACGAAGTTGAAGAAGTCGAAGAAGTGGACGTAGTGGAAGAAGTGGAGGAAGATTACGAAGTGGACGATGTGGAGGAAGTGGACGAAGGTGACGAAGTTGAAGAAGTGGAAGAAGTGGTAGAAGTGGTGGAAGTGGAGGACATGGAGGACGTGGAGGAAGTTGAAGAAGTCGAAGAAGTGGATCATGTTTAAGAAGTGGACGAAGTGGAGGAAGATTACGAAGGGGGAGGAAGTGGACGAAGTGGACGAAGATGACGAACTGGGCGAAGTGGACGAAGTTGACGAAGTTGACGTACGGGACGAAGTTGAAGAAGTCGAAGGAGTGCACGAAGTAGAAAAAGTGGACGAAGTGGAAGAAGATTTTGAAGTGGAGGAAATGGACGAAGTTGACGAAGTGGATGAAGTGGACGAAGTGGACGAAGTGGACGAAGTGGACGAAGTTGAAGAAGTCGAAGAAGTGGATGAAGTGGAAGAAGTGGAGGAAGAGTACGAAGTGGACGAAGTGCAGGAAATGGACGAAGTTCACGAAGTGGACGAAAGGCACGAAGTGGACGAAGTGAACGAAGTGGACGAGTTGACGAAGTGAAGGAAGTGGAGGAAGTGGAAGAAGTGGAATAACTTGAGGAAGGGGAGGAGGTGGACTAGTGGACACAGTTGACGAAGTTGACGAAGTGGACGAACTGGACTAAGTGGACGAAATGGACGAAGTGGACGAAGTGGATGAAGTGGACGAAGTACACGAAGTGGACGAAGTTGACAAAGTGGACGAAGTTGACAAAGTGGACGAAGTGGAGGAAGCGGAAGAAGTTGACGAAGTTGAAGAAGTGGAAGAATTTTTCAAAGTTTACGAATTGGACGAAGTGGAGGAAATGGACGAAGTTGACGAAGTGGACGAAGTGGACGTGGTGGACGAAGTGGACGAACTGGACGAAGTTGAGGAAGTGGACGAAGTGGACGAATTTAACGAATTGGAGGAAGTGGAGGAAGTGGAGGAAGTTGACGAAGTGGATGAAGTTGAAGACCTCGAAGAAGTGAACGAAGTGGAAGAAGTGGACGAAGTGGAGGAAGATTATGAAGTGGACGAAGTGCAGGAAGTGGACGAAGATGACGAAGTTGAAAAAGTTGAAGAAGTGGACGAAGTGGAGGAATTGGAGGAAGATTATGAAGTGGACGAAGTGGAGGAAATGGAGGAAGTTGACGAAGTTGAAGAAGTCGACGAACTGGACGAAGTGGATGAAGTGGAGGAAGTGGAGGATGTAGAGGAAGTGGAGGAAGTGGACGAAGTGGAGGAAGTGGAGGATGTGGAGGAAGTGGACGAAATTGACGAAGTTGAAGAAGTCGAAGAAGTGGACGAAGTGGAAGAAGTGGACGAAGTGGACCAAGTGGAGGAAGAGTACGAAGTGGACGAAGTGGAGGAAATGGACGAAGTTGACGAAGTGGACGAAATGCACGAAGTGGACGAAGTTGCCGAAGTTAAGGAAGTGGAGGAAGTGGAGTAATTGGAGGAAGTGGAGGAAGTGGAGGAAGTTGACGAAGTGGACGAAGTTGAAGACCTCGAAGAAGTGAACGAAGTGGAAGAAGTGGACGAAGTGGAGGAAGATTATGAAGTGGACGAAGATGACGAAGTTGAAAAAGTTGAAGAAGTGGACGAAGTGGAGGAATTGGAGGAAGATTATGAAGTGGACGAAGTGGAGGAAATGGAGGAAGTTGACGAAGTTGAAGAAGTCGACGAAGTGGAAAGAGTGGACGAACTGGACGAAGTGGATGAAGTGGAGGAAGTGGAGGATGTAGAGGAAGTGGAGGAAGTGGAGGAAGTGGAGGAAGTGGAGGATGTGGAGGAAGTGGACGAAATTGATGAAGTTGAAGAAGTCAAAGAAGTGGACGAAGTGGAAGAAGTGGACCAAGTGGACCAAGTGGAGGAAGAGTACGAAGTGGACGAAGTGGAGGAAATGGACGAAGTTGACGAAGTGGACGAAATGCACGAAGTGGACGAAGTTGCCGAAGTTAAGGAAGTGGAGGAAGTGGAGTAATTGGAGGAAGGGGAGGAAGTGCACGAAGATGACGAAGTTGAAGAAGTGGAAGAAGTGGACGAAGTGGAGGAAATGGACGACCTTGACGAAGTGGACGAAGTGCAGGAAGTGGAGGAAGTTGATGAAGTGGAAGAAGTGGAAGAAGTGAAGGAAGTGGAAGAAGTGGAGGAAGTGGACGAAGTTGACGAAGTGGAGGAAGTGGAGGATGTGGAGGAAGTGGACGAAGTTGACAAAGTGGAGTAAGTGGTGGAAGTGGACGAAGTGGACGAAGTCCAAGAAGGGGATGAAGTGGAAGAAGTGGAGGAAGTGGACGAAGTGGAGGAAGATTACGAAGTGGACGAAGTTGAGGAAGTGGACGAAGATGACAAAGTTGACGTAGTGGACGAAGTTGACGAAGTGGAGGAAGTGGACGAAGTTGACGAACTTGAAGAAGTGGATGAAGTGGAATAAGTGGACGAAGTGGTTGAAGTTTACGAAGTGGACGAAGTGGAGGAAATGATCGAAGTTGACGAAGTGGACGAATTGGACGAAGTGGCCGAAGTGCAGAAAGTGGACGAAGTGGAGGAAGTGGACGAAGTGGAGGAAGTAAAGGAAGTGCAGGAAGTGGACGAAGTGGATGAAGTTGAGGAAGTGAACGAAGTGGAGGAAGCGGAAGAAGTGGACGAAGTGGAGGAAGCGGAGGAAGTGGAGGATGTGGGCGAAGTGGAGGAAGTCGACAAAGCTGACGAAGGGGAGGAAGTGGGAAAAGTGGACGAAGTTGACGAAGTGGAGGAAGTGGAGGAAGTGGACGAAGTGGACGATGTGGAGGAAGTTGACGAAGTTGACGAAGTGGAGGAAGTTGACGACGTGGACGAAGTTGATGAAGTTGAAGAAGTCTAAGAAGTGGACGAAGTAGACGAAGTGGAAAAAGTGGACGAAGTGGACGAAGTAGTGGAATTGGTGGAAATGGACGAAGTTGACGACGTTGAAGAAGTCGAAGAAGTGGACGAAGTGGAAAAAGTGGAGGAAGATTTTGAAGTGGACGAAATGGAGGAAATGGACGAATTTGACGATGCGGACAAAGTGGACGAAGTGGTAGAAGTGGAGGAAGTGGCGGAAGTGGAGGAAGTGGAGGAAGTGGACGAAGTGGTAGAAGTGGAGGAAGTGGAGGACGTGGAGGACGTGGAGGAAGTGGAGGAAGTGGAGGAAGTGGAGGAAGGGGAGGAAGGGGAGGAAGTGGAGGAAGGGGAGGAAGGGGAGGAAGTTGACGAAGTTGATGAACTGGGCGAAGTGGATGAAGCGGAGGAAGCGGAGGAAGTGGCCGAAGTGGACGAAGTTGAAGAAGTGGACGTAGTGGAAGACGTGGAGGAAGATTACGAAGTGGACGATGTGGAGGAAGTGGACGAAGGTGACGAAGTTGAAGAAGTGGAAGAAGTGGTAGAAGTGGAGGAAGTGGAGGGCATGGAGGACGTGGAGGAAGTTGAAGAAGTCGAAGAAGTGGATCATGTTTAAGAAGTGGACGAAGTGGAGGAAGATTACAAAGGGGAGGAAGTGGACGAAGTGGACGAAGATGACGAAGTGGGCGAAGTGGACGAAGTTGACGTACGGGACGAAGTTGAAGAAGTCGAAGAAGTGCACGAAGTGGAAAAAGTGGACGAAGTGGAAGAAGATTTTGAAGTGGATGAAGTGGAGGAAATGGACGAAGTTGACGAAGTGGATGAAGTGGACGAAGTGGACGAAGTGGACGAGGTTGAGGAAGTGGAGGAAGTGGACGAAGTGGACGAAGTTGAAGAAGTCGAAGAAGTGGATGAAGTGGAAGAAGTGGACGAAGTGGAGCAAGAGTACGAAGTGGACGAAGTGCAGGAAATGGACGAAGTTCACGAAGTGGACGAAAGGCACGAAGTGGACAAAGTGAACGAAGTGAACGAAGTGGACGAGTTGACGAAGTGAAGGAAGTGGAGGAAGTGGAAGAAGTGGAGTAACTTGAGGAAGGGGAGGAGGTGGACGAGTGGACGCAGTTGACGAAGTTGACGAAGTGGACGAACTGGACTAAGTGGACGAAATGGACGAAATGGACGAAGTGGACGAAGTGGACGAAGTGGATGAAGTGGACGAAGTAGACGAAGTGGACGAAGTTGACAAAGTGGACGAAGTGGAGGAAGCGGAAGAAGTTGACGAAGTTGAAGAAGTGGAACAATTTGTCAAAGTTTACGAATTGGACGAAGTGGAGGAAATGGACGAAGTTGACGAAGTGGACGAAGTGGACGAAGTGGACGTGGTGGACGAAGTGGACGAACTGGACGAAGTTGAGGAAGTGGACGAAGTGGACGAATTTAACGAAGTGGAGGAAGTGGAGGAAGTGGAGGAAGTTGACGAAGTGGACGAAGTTGACGAAGTTGAAGACCTCGAAGAAGTGAACGAAGTGGAAGAAGTGGACGAAGTGGAGGAAGATTATGAAGTGGACGAAGTGCAGGAAGTGGACGAAGATGACGAAGTTGAAAAAGTTGAAGAAGTGGACGAAGTAGAGGAATTGGAGGAAGATTATGAAGAGGACGAAGTGGAGGAAATGGAGGAAGTTGTTGAAGTGGACGAAGTTGACGAAGTTGACGAAGTTGAAGAACTCGACGAAATGGAAAGAGTGGACAAACTGGACGAAGTGGATGAAGATTATGAAGTGGAGGATGTAGAGGAAGTGGAGGATGTAGAGGAAGTGGAGGAAGTGGACGAAGTGGAGTAAGTGGAGCAAGTGGAGGAAGTTGACGACGTGGACGAAGTTGACGAAGTTGAAGAAGTCTAAGAAGTGGACGAAGTGGAGGAAGATTATGAAGTGGATGAAGTGGAGGAAATGGACGAAGTTGACGAAGTTGAAGAATTCGAAGAAGTGGACGAAGTGGAAAAAGTGGACGAAGTGGACGAAGATTATGAGGTGGACGAAATGGAGGAAATGTACGAAGTGGATGAAGTGGACGAAGTGGTAGAAGTGGAGGAAGTGGCAGAAGGGGACGAAGTGAAGGAACTGGACGAAGTGGACGAAGTGGTAGAAGTGGAGGAAGTGGAGCACGTGGAGGACGTGGAGGAAGTGGAGGAAGGGGAGGAAGGGGAGGAAGGGGAGGAAGTAGAGGAAATTGACGAAGTTGACGAACTGGACGAAGCGGAGGAAGTGGACGAAGTTGACGAAGTTGAAGAACTCGAAGAAGTGGACGAAGTGGATGAAGTGGAGGAAATGGACGAAGTTGAGAAAGTCGACGAAGTGGACGAAGTGGAGGAAGATTTCGAAGTGGACTGGTGAAGTTGCTCTAGCAGAGGTGTGGGATGAAGGCAGGGAAATGAAGAATTGGATCATGAGCAGTGTTGAAGATGGTTCCCGAGAGGCAGCTGGCAGCGGAAGGAAGTGTGTTTTTAACAGCAGTGGCATACTGAATTCAGTGGAGGTAGAGATGGAGGAAGAGCTCTATGGTGAGTGGATTATCTAACTCAGAAGGCCTTCACTGGAAGGAAGCTAGAAGGAGAAGGAAAGCTCAATAAGAGGTGACTTTTGGGCAGAGTTCTGGTTGCTGGAAAAATGCATCAGCATAGTAAAACTCAATATATTCAAAAGTGAACGTCAAGCTTTGCTTATGAGATTTTATAGATCAATCTCAAAGCTTAAGCAAGCCTTTTACACGTTTTCTTTAGATCTGAAATGTTAACCATGTGCTAAATGTGTGGCTTCTAGAAAGCCTTATGAAACACGTTGATAATTGAATTTTACATGTGAAAATGAAAAATTACTAATGCCACCCCATAGAAGGATAAGCACACCCCTTCTTGTGTGTAAATGTCCATTTTACCCTTCTCCATGTTTTGGCAAATTTGGAACATCTTCTTGTTCTCCAATTTTCCATCCAAAAATAGCAAATAGTATTTGGCCTTGGGGAGAATACTCATCTTGGAGCTTTTTGGCCATTCCTCTTGTGATGGGTCCTATGGTGTTAGACCTTCTTGTATCATCCCCTCCCTCTTGAGAAGGATTTGCCCTCAAATCCAAAAGGTCTTCATCTTCACTATCAAATCCTGAAAAAGGTTTAAGATCAGATACATTGAAGGTAGCATGAACACCATATTCAGGAGGAAGATCAAGTTGATATGCATTGTTATTAATCCTCCTTATCACTCTAAAAGGGCCATCTCCTCTAGGATTGAGTTTGGATTTTCTTAGTTGAGGAAATCTTTCTTTTCTAAGATGAATCCAAACTAAATCTCCTTCATTAAAGATTAACTCTTTCTTGCCCTTATTATGTTGCTTGGCATATTTCTCATTTTGTTGTTGAATTTGAATTTTAACCCTTTGATGTAATTCTTTGATAAATTTAGACTTAGATACCCCATCTTGATGAATAAAATCAATAGAATTTGGAAGGGGTATTAAATCCATGGGTGTCAAAGGATTAAAACCATAAACAACTTCAAAAGGAGACAATTTAGTAGTTCCATGAACTACTCTATTGTATGCAAACTCAACATGAGGAAGATACTCATCCCAAGATTTGTGATTGCCTTTTAGAACTACCCTTAGTAAAGTGGAAAGAGATCTATTTACTACCTCAGTTTGACCATCTGTTTGAGGATGGCAAGTAGTAGAAAAAGATAACTTAGTCCCTAATCTAGACCATAAGGTCCGCCAAAAGTGACTAAGAAATTTTGTATCTCTATCCGAAACTATTACCTTAGGTAGACCATGAAGTTTAACCACATCTCTAAAGAATAACTTTGCAATGTTGCTTGCATCATCTACTTTGTGACAAGGTATAAAATGAGCCATTTTGCTAAATCTATCTACCACCACAAAGATAGAATCAAAACCCCTAGAAGTTTTGGGAAGACCTAACACAAAATCCATACTTATCTCTTCCCAAGGGGTGGAAGCAACATCCAAAGGAGTATAAAGTCAATGAGGCATTGATTTAGATTTAGCTTCTAAACAAGTTATACACTTAAAGCAATGCCTTTGAACATCCCTTCTCATGTGAGGCCAAAAGAATTTTTCTTTCAACATGCCAAGGGTCTTTTCTACCCCAAAATGTCCCATTAATCCTCCCTCATGTGTCTCTTTAACAAGGAGTTTTCTATGTGAACCTTGAGGAATGCAAATTTTTCCTTCTTTAAAAAGATACCCCTCTTTCACATAGAATCCTCCTTGAGGTTTATTGAAACATTCCTCATAGATATGAGCAAAGTCAAGATCTTGTGAATATAATTCAAGAATGTTATTAAATCCAAGAATTTGAGCTCCCAATGTGGCTAATAGATTAATTTTTCTTGACAAAGCATCAGCCACCACATTGGATTTTCCTTTCTTGTATTTAATAACATAAGTGAATTGTTCAATGAATTCCAACCACTTAGCATGTCTCTTTTGTAACTTGTGTTGACTCTTCAAATACTTAAGTGATTCATGATCACTATGAATGATAAACTCCTTGGCAACAAGGTAATGTTCCCAAGTTTGAAGAGCCCTCACAAGTGCATAGAGTTCCTTGTCATAGGTGGGGTAATTACAAGAGGCACCATGAAGTTTTTCACTAAAGTATGCAATTGGGTGTCCTTCTTGTAATAATACTGCACCTATGCCAAATCCTGAAGCATCACATTCTAGCTCAAAAGTTTTGGAAAAATTTGGCAAAGCTAGAATGGGTGCTTGTGTGAGCTTATCTTTGAGTAGCTCAAAAGCCTTTTGTTGTTTTTCCCCCCAATGGAATGTAACATCTTTTTTCACCAACTCATTGAGGGGTGAAGCAAGACTAGAGAAGTTAGGAACAAATCTTCTATAAAAACTTGCCAACCCATGGAAGCTCCTTACTTCTCCTACATTCTTTGGAGGAGGCCAATCTTGGATGGCCTTTATTTTTTCTGGGTCCACATGAACCCCATTTTTGGTGACCACAAATCCAAGAAATATGACACTATCAACACAAAAGGTACACTTGTCAAAGTTTGCAAACAATTTGTGTTTTCTAAGAATTGTTAAAACAACTCTCAAATGATTTTCATGAGTTTGCAAATTTTGACTATATACCAAGATGTCATCAAAGTAGACAACTACAAACTTCCCAATGCAATCCCTAAGGACATGATTCATAAGTCTCATGAATGTGCTTGGAGCATTTGTAAGACCAAAAGGCATAACTAGCCATTCATATAATCCAAACTTGGTCTTAAAGGCAGTTTTCCATTCATCACCTTCTTTAATTCTTATTTGGTGATAGCCACTTTTTAAATCTACCTTTGAAAATATTTGTGCTCCATGCAATTCATCCAACATATCATCAAGCCTAGGAATGGGATGTCTATACTTGATTGTGATGTTGTTGATAGCTCTACAATCACAACACATGCGCCACTTCCCATCTTTTTTTAGTACAAGCAACATTGGTACAGCACATGGACTTAGACTCTTTTGAACTAAGCCTTTATCTAGCAACTCTTGGACTTGTGTCTCAATCTCCTTAGTTTCTTGGGGGTTTGTCCTATAGGCTGGCCTATTAGGAAGAATTGCCCCTGGAATAAAATCAATTTGATGTTCAATTCCTCTTATGGGTGGAAGCCCTTTTGGAATTTCTTGTGGGAATAGATCATCAAATTCTTTCAAAAGTTTTTGAATGAATGGAGAAAGAGTTGAAGTCGTTGAATCACTAGATGTGCATGTAAGTGTTCCTTGACAAAGAAGAAGATATGAAGGTTGCTCAACTTGAAGTGTATTGATTAAAGTCTTTTTGCTTAAAAGGACTTCATGTTGAGTGACCTTAGGTGGCACACTTGTTGCTATACCTTCCTTTCTTTTTGACTTTTTCTTTTGATCATGTTCTTGCTTTCTTAAGGACTTCATTTGTGCTTGATCCTTAGCCACTTGGGTAGGAGTCAAAGGATGAAGCACAAACTTCTTGTCCTTTTGATGGATAGTGATGGTATTGGTTAGACCATGATGGATAGTTTGATGATCAAATTGCCATGGTCTCCCCAATAACACATGACATGCTTCCATGGGAACTATATCACATAAAACTTCATCTTTGAAGTTCCCAATGGAAAATGCCAACTTCACTTGATTCTTGACTATTATATCCCCATCTTCATATAGCCAATGAAGTTTATAAGGTTTTGGATGGGGTATAATATCAAGCTTCAACTTCTCAACCAACCTTGTGCTACAACAATTGCAACAAGATCCACTATCAACAATGAGAGAACAATGATTTTCTTGAATTTTACATCTTGTGTGAAAGATGTTCTCTCTTTGTGATATGTGTTCAAGACTTGGTTGGTTGCTAAGTATCCTTCTCACCATGAGAAGTTGCCCATCATCAGCATATATTTCCTCTTCCCTCTCTTCTTCCTCACTCTCACTTTGACTAGTTGGGGTGTCACTTTCACTACTATAAATGTCCTTGCCTTTCAAAATGATGTTTCTTTTTGTAGGACATTGAGTAGCTACATGACCCCTTCCTAGACATTTGAAGCATTTGATTTCACTTGTTCTGGTGTGTGAGGGTGTCTCTTTCTTGGGTCTCTCTTCTATTTTGGCTAGAGGTTTAAATGGCTCTTTTTCTTTAAAAATTTTCTTTTCAAAAGTAGGTTGAACTTGAATTCTTTTAGAAGAAGATTTTCTCAAGTTTTGTTGTTCTACCGTTATACACATTTGAACAAGATCATTCAAATCTCTATAAGGTAGAAGTTCAACCCTATCTCTTATGTCAAAATTGAGCCCACTTAAAAATCTAGCTAAAGTAGTTTCTTTCTGGACCTTCTACTATGCCTGCCCTCATCATATACAACTCCATCTTTTGTCTATATTCCTCAACTGTCATAGACCTTTGTTGTAACCTTTGGAGTTTATCCATGAGTTCTCTATTGTAGTAGGAGGGGATGTGTCTCCTCCTAAGGGCAGACTTGAGATCATTCCAATAGTGGATGGGAGGGGCTTGATGTCTAAGCCTCTCTTGGACCAAGGCAGTCCACCAATACATTGCATACCCTTGAAAGCTTAGGGTAGCTAGAGAGACCTTCCTCTCTTCACTCACTTGATGGCATTCAAACAATTGTTCTACCTTCATCTCCCAATCAAGATAAGCCTCTACATTGTCCTTCCCATGGAAGTGAGGCAACACCACATTGACTTCTTTAGGGGGTGGGGGTGCATGAGAATTTCTCCTATGCCTTCTAGAAGTAGAAGGCTGATGAGGGTAATAATCACCCAGACTCATAGACATCCCTCCCTCTTGAGAGTTTTCACTCTGACTTCCCCTAGACTTACTTTTCCTTATCATTCTCAACTCATCTTGAATAACAGCATTTTGAAGCTCTCTATTGGCTTTCTCTTCATTCATTTCTCTTCTTATTTCCTTGAATTCATTAACTAAAGTTTGAAGAGAAAAATGTTCTTTTTCACTATCACTAATCCTAGGAGAATGCCTTCTAGACATTATGATGGACTTAAATGTTATTCTTGAAGTAAAGACTAGAGCTTTTCACTTGAAAGCAATATTCCAGGTAAGGGAGGTGATTCACTAGGAATGCTTAAGTACCAAGCCTTATCCTTGCCAAATATGCTTCTAGTTACTTACTAGAGTCCTTAGATCAAAATCACTCTTAAATCCACTTAAGTCTTAAAGACAACAAAGAAAACACAAAGCCAAGAAAAGACACAGCCTAACTCTAAATTCGGACCCCTAAGAGAGCTTCCTATTCGCACAAGATATATGCTATCTAGTTGAGAATGGGACAAGCAATTAAAGTGAGGTCTCCTAGGTGAGGCTTAGACTTTGGATCTAAGACACACTCACCGTCTACCAAATTTAAAGTGATGAGACTTTTAGTCAAGTTAGCAAATGAGGGAAGAACACTTATGAGCTCTTCCACTTCACTTGCTTGAAATGGCAAACTTACAAAATTGAAAAAGAAAGTAAACACCAAAAATACAAGGGAAACACAAAATTTGGGAAAACAAGGATGTGGTTGAATGTGGCAGCTTTGGTTGCTCTCAAACAAGTAATGAATCAGCTGGGATTCATGCAATTCTCTCAGCTGCAAGTGAATTATGCTGTTGTTGCAGCAACCAGTTTGATGCAGACCAGTGGACGAAGTTGACGAAGTGGAAGAAGAGAAGGAAGTGGAGGAAGTTGACGACGTGGACAAAGTTGACGAAGTTGAAGAAGTCTAAGAATTGGACGAAGTGGACGAAGTGGAGGAAATGGAAGAAGTGGAGGAAGTGGAAAAAGTCGAAGAAGTGGACTAAGTGGAAAAAGTGGACGAAGTCGAGGAAGATTATGAAGTGGACGAAGTGGAGGAAATAGACGAAGTTGACGAATTGGAGGAAGTGGAGGATGTGGAAGAAGTGGACGAAGTGGAGGAAGTGGAGGAAATGGACGAAGTGGACGAAGTTGACTAAGTTGAAGAAATCGAAGAAGTGGACGAAGTGGAAGAAGGGGACGAAGTGGACGAAGTGGACGAAGTGGAGGAAATGGACGAAGTTGACGAAGTGGACGAAATGCACGAAGTGGACGAAGTTGCCGAAGTTAAGGAAGTGGAGGAAGTGGAGTAACTGTTGGAAGGGGAGGAGGTGGACGAAGATGACGAAGTAGAAGAAGTGGAAGAAGTGGACGAAGTGGAGGAACTGGACAATCTTGACGAAGTGGACGAAGTTCAGGAAGTGGAGGAAGCTCATGAAGTGGAAGAAGTGGAAGAAGTGGAGGATGTGGCAGAAGCGGAGGAAGTGGACGAAGTGGAGGAAGTGGAGGATGTGGACAAAGTGGAGGAAGTGGACGAAGTGGAGGATGTGGACGAAGTGGAGGAAGTGGACGAAGTGGAGGATGTGGACGAAGTGGAGGAAGTGGACCAAGTGGAGTAAGTTGAGGAAGTGGAGGAAGTGGAGTAAGTGGAAGAAGTGGACGAAGTTAACGAAGTTGACGAAGTTGACGAAGTCGAAGATGTGGATGAAGTGGAAGAAGGGGACGAAGTGGAGGAAGATTACGAAGTGGATGAAGTGGAGGAAGTGGATGAAGTGGAGGAAATGGACGAAGATGACGAAGTTGACAAAGTGAACGAAGTTGACGAAGTGGAGGAAGTGGACGAAGTTGACGAAGTTGAAGAAGTGGAAGAAGCGGACGAAGTGGACGAAGCGGAGGAAAAGATCGAAGTTGACAAAGTGGACGAAGTGCAGGAACTGGAGGATGTGACGATGTTGACGAAGTTGACGAAGTGGACGAAGTGGAGGATGTGGACGAAGCTGACAAAGTGGAGGAAGTGAGGGAAGTGGACAAAGTGGAGGATGTGGACGAAGTGGAGGAAGTTTACGAAGTTGAAGAAGTCTAAGAAGTGGACGAAGTGGAAAAAGTGGACGAAGTGGAGGAATATTATGAAGTGGACGAAGTGGAGGAAATGGACGAAGTTGACGAAGTAGACGAAGTTGACGAAGTTGAAGAAGTCGAAGAAGTGGACGAAGTTGAAAAAGGGGACAAAATGGAGGAAGTGGACGAAGTGGACGAAGTTGACGAAGTTGAAGAAGTCTAAGAAGTGGACGAATTGGACGACGTGGAGGAAGATTATGAAGTGGACGAAGTGGAGGAAATGGACGAAGTTGACCAAGTGGACGAAGTGGACGAAGTGGAGGAAGATTAGGAAGTGGACAAAGTGGAGGAAGTGGACGAAGGTGACGAAGTTGAAGAAGTGGAAGAAGTGGACGAAGTGGAGCGTGTGGACGAAATGGAGGAAGTGGACGAAGTTGACGAAGTGGAAGAAGTGGAGGAAGTGGAGGAAGTTGACGTCGTGGACGAAGTTGATGAAGTTGAAGAAGTCGAAGAAGTGGACGAAGTGGAAAAAGTGGACGAAGTGGATGAAGTGGACGAAGTGGAGGAAGATTACGAAGTGGACGAAGTGGAGGAAATGGACGAAGTTGATGAAGTGGACCAAGTGGACGAAGAGGATGAAGTGGACGAAGTTGACGAAGTGGAGGAAGGCGAGGAAATGGATGAAGTGGAGTAACTGGAGGAAGGGGAGGAGGTGGACGAAGTGGACGAAGTTGACGAAGTGGACAAAGTGGACGAAGTGCAGAAAGTGGACGACGTCGAGGAAGTGGACGAACTTGACGAAGTGGACGAAGTTGACGAGGTGGAGGAAGTTGAGGAAGTGGAGGAAGTAGACCAAGGTGACAAAGTTGAGGAAGTTCACGAAGTGGAGGAAGTAGACGAAGTGGAGGAAGTGGAGAAGTGGACGAACTTGACGAAGTGGATGAAGTGGACGAAGTGGACGAAGTTGACGAGGTGGAGGAGGTGGAGGAAGTCGATGAAGTGAAAGAAGTGAACGAAGTGGAAGAGGTGGACGAAGCGGACGAAGTGGACGAAGTGGACGAAGTGGACGAAGTGGACGAAGTGGACGAAGTGGAAGAAGTGGAAGAAGTGGACGAAGTGGACGAATTGGACGAAGTGGACTAAGTGTAGGAAGTGGAGGAAGTGGAGGAAGGGGACGAAGCGGATGAAGCAGACGAAGTGGAGGAAGTGGAGGAAGTGGAGGAAGTGGAGGAAGTGGAGAAGTTGACGAAGTGGACGAAGTTGTCGAAGTGAACGAAGTGGACAAAGTGGACGAGGTGGAGGAAGTGGACGAAGTGAAGGAAGTGGACGAAGTGGACGAAGTGGACGAACTTGACGAAGTGGAGGAAGTGGAGGAAGTGCAGGAAGTGGAGCAAGTGGACGAAGTTGACGAAGTGGAGGAAATGGGGGAAGTGGAGGAAGTGGAGGAAGTGGAGAAAGTGCAAGAAGAGGGCGAAGTGGAGGAAGTGGACGAAGTGGAGGAACGGGAGGAAGTGGACGAAGTGGAGGAAGTTGATGAAGTGGACGAAATGGACGAAGTTGACGAAGTTGATGAAGTGAAAGAAGTGGACGAAGTGGAACAGGTGGACGAAGTGGACGAAGTGGACGAAGTGGACGTAGTGGAAGAAGTGGAAGAAGTGGACGAAGTGGAGACAGTGGGCTAAGTGTAGGAAGTGGAGGAAGTGGAGGAAGTGGAGGAAGGGGACGAAGCGGATGAAGCAGACGAAGTGGAGGAAGTGGAGGAAGTGGAGAAGTTGACGAAGTGGATGAAGCTGTCGAAGTGAACGAAGTAGATGAAGTGGACGAAGTGGACGAGGTGGACGAAGTGAAGGAAGTGGACGAAGTGCAGGAAGTTGGCGAAGTGGAGGAAGTGGAGGAAGTGGAGCACGTGGACGAAGTTGACGAAGTGGACGAATTGGCAGAAGTGGAGGAAGTTTACGAAGTGGATGAAGTGGACGAAGTTGACGAAGTGGACAAAGTTAACAAAGTGGAATAAGTTGAAAAAGTGGACGAAGTGGACGAAGTGGAAGAAGTGGATCAAGTGACGGAAGTGTACGAAGTGGGGGAAATGGAAGAAGTTGACAAAGTGGACGAAGTTGACGAAGTGGCGGAAGTGGAGGAAGTTGACGAAGTGGATAAAGTGGATGAAGTGGACGAAGTGGACGAAGTTGACGAAGTCGAAGAAGTGGAAGAAGTTGACGAAGTGGACGAAGTGGGCGAAGCTGACGAAGTTGACGAAGTGGACAAAGTTGACCAATTGGACGAAGTGGAGGATGTGGACAAATTGGATGAAGTGGTGGAAATGGAGGAAGTGGAGGAAGTGGACGAAGCGGACGAAGTTGACGAAGTGGACGAAGTGGAGGAAGTGGCAGAAGTGGAGGAAGTGGCGTAATTGGACGAATGTGACGAAGTGGACGAAGTGGAGGAAGTGGACGAAGTTGACGAAGTGGAGGAAGTGGACGAAGTTGACGAAGAGGACGAAGTTGACGAAGTTGATGAAGAGGACGAAGTTGACGAAGTGGACGAAGTGGACGAAGTGGACGAAGTGGACGAAGTGGACGAAGTTGACGAAGTGGACGAAGTTGACGAAGTGGACGAAGTGGACGAAGTGGGGAAGTGGAGAAAGTGGACGAAGTGGAGGAAGTAGACGAAGGTGACGAAGTGGAGGAAGTTCACGAAGTGGAGGAAGTGGACGAAGTGGACGAAGTGGAGAAGTGGACGAACTTGACGAAGTGGATGAACTGGACGAAGTGGACGAAGTTGACGAGGTGGAGGAAGTTGAGGAAGTGGAGGAAGTGGAGGAAGTGGACGAAGTTGACGAACTGGACGAAGTTGACGAAGTGGACGACGTGGAGGAAGTGGAAGAAGTGGAGTAACTAGAGGAAGTGGAGGAGGTGGACGAAGTGGACGAAGTGGACGAAGTTGACGAAGTGGACGAAGTGCACGAAGTTGCCGAAGTGGAGGAAGTGGAGGAAGTTGACGAAGTCGATGAAGTGAAAGAAGTGCACGAAGTGGAAGAGGTGGACGAAGCGGACGAAGCGGACGAAGCGGACGAAGTGGACGAAGTGGAAGCAATGAAAGAAGTGGACGAAGTGGACGAATTGGACGAAGTGGACTAAGTGTAGGAAGTGGAGGAAGTGAGGGAAGGGGACGAAGCGGATGAAGCAGACGAAGTGGAGGAAGTGGAGGAAGTGGAGAAGTTGACGAAGTGGACGAAGTTGTCGAAGTGAACGAAGTGGACGAAGTAGACGAGGTGGAGGAATTGGACGAAGTGAAGGAAGTGGAGGAAGTGGACGAACTTGAGGAAGTGGAGGAAGTGGAGGAAGTGCAGCAAGTTGACGAAGTGGAGGAAATGGGGGAAGTGGAGGAAGTGGAGGAAGTGGAGAAAGTGCAAGAAGAGGGCGAAGTGGAGGAAGTGGACGAAGTTGACGAAGTGGACGAAGTGGAGGAACGGGAGGAAGTGGACGAAGTGGAGGAAGTTGACGAAGTGGACGAAGTGGACGAAGTTGACGAAGTCGATGAAGTGAAAGAAGTGGACGAAGTGGAACAGGTGGACGAAGTGGACGTAGTGGAAGAAGTGGAAGAAGTGGAAGAAGTGGACAAAGTGGACTAAGTGTAGGAAGTGGAGGAAGTGGAGGAAGCGGAGGAAGGAGACGAAGCGGATGAAGCAGACGAAGTGGAGGAAGTGGAGGAAGTGGAGAAGTTGACGAAGTGGATGAAGCTGTCGAAGTGAACGAAGTGGACGAAGTGGACGAGGTGGACGAAGTGAAGGAAGTGGAGGAAGTGCACGAAGTTGACGAAGTGGAGGAAGTGGAGGAAGTGGAGGAAGTGGAGCACGTGGACGAAGTTGACGAAGTGGACGAAGTGGCAGAACTGGAGCAAGTTTACGAAGTGGATGAAGTGGACGAAGTTGACGAAGTGGACAAAGTTAACAAAGTCGAATAAGTTGAAGAAGTGGACGAAGTGGAAGAAGTGGATGAAGTGACGGAAGTGTACGAAGTGGGGGAAATGGACGAAGTTGACAAAGTGGACGAAGTTGACGAAGTGGACGAACTGGCAGAAGTGGAGGAAGTTGACGAAGTGGATGAAGTGGATGAAGTGGATGAAGTGGACGAAGTTCACGAAGTCGAAGAAGTGGAAGAAGTTGACGAAGTGGACGAAGTGGACGAAGCTGACGAAGTTGACGAAGTGGACAAAGTTGACCAAGTGGACGAAGTGGAGGATGTGGAGGAAGTGGAGGAAGTGGAGGAAGTGGAGGAAGTTGAGGAAGTGGAGAATGTGGAGGAAGTGGAGGAAGTGTAGGAAGTGGAAGAAGTTGAGGAAGTGGAGGAAGTGGAGGAAGTGAAGGAAGTTGACGAAGTGGACGAAGGGGACGAAGTTGACGAAGGGGACGAAGCGGACAAAGCGGACGAGTTGGACGAAGTGGAGCAAGTGGAGGAAGTTGACGAAGTAGACCAAGTGGACGAAGTTGACGAAGTGGACGAAGTGGACGAAGTGGAGGAAGTGGAGGAAGTGAAGGATGTGGACCAAGTGGACGAAGTGGACGAAGTTGACGAAGTGGACGAAGTTGACGAAGTGGACGAAGTGGAGGAAGTGGACGAAGTGGGGAAGTGGAGAAAGTGGAGGAAGTGGAGGAAGTAGACAAAGGTGACGAAGTGCAGGAAGTTCACGAAGTGGAGGAAGTGGACGATGTGGAGGAAGTGGAGAAGTGGACGAACTTGACGAAGTGGATGAAGTGGACGAAGTTGACGAGGTGGAGGAAGTTGAGGAAGTGGAGGAAGTAGACGAAGGTGACGAAGTGGAGGAAGTTCACGAAGTGGAGGAAGTGGACGAAGTGGAGGAAGTGGAGAAGCGGACGAACTTGACGAAGTGGATGAAGTGGACGAAGTTGACGAGGTGGAGGAAGTTGAGGAAGTGGAGGAAGTGGACGAAGTTGACGAACTGGACGACGTGGAGGAAGTGGAGTAACTAGAGGAAGTGGTGGAGGTGGACGAAGTGGACGAAGTTGACGAAGTGGACGAAGTTGACGAAGTGGACGAAGTGCACGAAGTTGCCGAAGTGGACGAAGTGGAGGAAGTTGACGAAGTCGATGAAGTGAAAGAAGTGGACGAAGTGGAAGAGGTGGACGAAGCGGACGAAGCGGACAAAGTGGACGAAGTGGAAGAAGTGGAAGAAGTGGACGAAGTGGGCGAATTGGACGAAGTGGATTAAGTGTAGGAAGTGGAGGAAGTGGGGGAAGGGGATGAAGCGGATGAAGCAGACGAAGTGGAGGAAGTGGAGGAAGTGGACAAGTTGTCGAAGTGGACGAAGTTGTCGAAGTGAACGAAGTGGAGGAAGTGGACGAGGTGGAGGAAGTGGACGAAGTAAAGGAAGTGGAGGAAGTGGACGAAGTGGACGAACTTGACAAAGTGGAGGAAGTGGAGCAAGTGGACGAAGTTGACGAAGTGGAGGAAATGGGGGAAGTGGAGGAAGTGGAGAAAGTGCAAGAAGAGGGCGAAGTGGAGGAAGTGGACGAAGTTGACGAAGTGGAGGAACGGGAGGAAGTGGACGAAGTGGAGGAAGTTGACGAAGTGGACGAAGTGGACGAAGTTGACGAAGTCGATGAAGTGAAAGAAGTGGACGAAGTGGAACAGGTGGACGAAGCAGACGAAGTGGACGTAGTGGAAGAAGTGGAAGAAGTGGACGAAGTAAACAAAGTGGACTAAGTGTAGGAAGTGGAGGAAGTGGAGGAAGGGGACGAAGCGGATGAAGCAGACGAAGTGGAGGAAGTGGAGAAGTTGACGAAGTGGATGAAGCTGTCGAAGTGAACGAAGTGGACGAAGTGGACGAGGTGGACGAAGTGAAGGAAGTTGAAGAAGTGCAGGAAGTTGACGAAGTGGAGCACGTGGAGGAAGTGGAGGAAGTGGAGCACGTGGACGAAGTTGACGAAGTGGATGAAGTGGCAGAAGTGGATGAAGTGGACGAAGTTGACGAAGTGGACAAAGTTAACAAAGTCGAATAAGTTGAAGAAGTGGACAAAGTGGAAGAAGTGGATGAAGTGACGGAAGTGTACGAAGTGGGGGAAATGGACGAAGTTGACAAAGTGGACGAAGTTGACGAAGTGGACGAAGTGGCGGAAGTGGAGGAAGTTGACGAAGTGGATGAAGTGGATGAAGTGGATGAAGTGGACGAAGTTGACGAAGTCGAAGAAGTGGAAGAAGTTGACGAAGTGGACGAAGTGGACGAAGCTGACGAAGTTCACGAAGTGGACAAAGTTGACCAAGTTGACGAAGTGGAGGATGTGGAGGAAGTGGAGGAAGTGGAGGAAGTGGAGGATGTGGAGGAAGTGGAGGAAGTGGAAGAAGTTGAGGAAGTGGAGGAAGTGGAGGAAGTGAAGGAAGTTGACGAAGTGGACGAAGGGGACGAAGTGGACGAAGGGGACGAAGCGGACAAAGCGGACGAGGTGGACGAAGTGGAGGAAGTGGAGGAAGTTGGCGAAGTAGACCAAGTGGACGAAGTTGACGAACTGGACGAATTGGATGAAGTTGAGGAAGTGGACGAAGTTCACGAAGTGGACGAAGTGGAGGAAGTTCGCGAAGTGGACGAAATGGACAAATTGGATGAAGTGGTGGAAATGGAGGAAGTGGAGGAAGTGGGCGAAGCGGACGAAGTTGACGAAGTGGACGAAGTGGAGGAAGTGGCGGAAGTGGAGGAAGTGGCGGAATTGGACGAATGTGATGAAGTGGACGAAGTGGAGGAAGTGGACGAAGTTGACGAAGTGGAGGAAGTGGAGGAAGTGGAGGAAGTGGACGAAGTGGAGGAAGTTCACGAAGTGGAGGAAGTTCAAGAAGTGGACGAAGTGCATGAAGTGGAGGAAGTGGACGAAGTTGACGAAGACGACGAAGTTGACGAAGTTGATGAAGAGGACGAAGTTGACGAAGTGGACGAAGTGGAGGAAGTGGAGGATGTGGACCAAGTGGACGAAGTTGACGAAGTGGACGAAGTGGACGAAGTTGACGAAGTGGAGGAAGTGGAGGAAGTGGACGAAGTGGAGGAAGTGGACGACGTGGGGAAGTTCACGAATTGGAGGAAGTGGACGATGTGGAGGAAGTGGAGAAGTGGACGAACTTGACGAAGTGGATGAAGTGGACGAAGTTAAGGAGGTGGAGGAAGTTGAGGAAGTGGAGGAAGTAGACGAAGGTGACGAAGTGGAGGAAGTGGACGAAGTGGAGGAAGTGGAGAAGTGGACGAACTTGACGAAGTGGATGAAGTGGACGAAGTGGACGAAGTTGACGAGGTGGAGGAAGTT
Organism: Vigna umbellata; assembly: GCF_029865625.1. Classification (NCBI taxonomy): domain Eukaryota; kingdom Viridiplantae; phylum Streptophyta; class Magnoliopsida; order Fabales; family Fabaceae; genus Vigna; species Vigna umbellata. The sequence goes on from NC_142168.1 coordinate 773,673, forward strand.
GAGGAAGTGGAGGAAGTGGACGAAGTTGACGAACTGGACGAAGTTGACGAAGTGGACGACGTGGAGGAAGTGGAAGAAGTGGAGTAACTAGAGGAGGTGGAGGAGGTGGACGAAGTGGACGAAGTTGACGAAGTGGACGAAGTGGACGAAGTGGACGAAGTTGACGAAGTGGACGAAGTGGAGGAAGTTGACGAAGTCGATGAAGTGAAAGAAGTGGACAAAGTAGAAAAGGTGGACGAAGCGGACGAAGCAGACGAAGTGGACGAAGTGGACGAAGGGGACGAAGTGGAAGAAGTGGAAGAAGTGGACGAAGTGGACGAATTCGACGAAGTGGACTAAGTGTAGGAAGTGGAGGAAGTGGGGGAAGGGGACGAAGCGGATGAAGCAGACGAAGTGGAGCAAGTGGAGGAAGTGGAGGAAGTGGAGAAGTTGACGAAGTTGACGAAGTTGTCGAAGTGAACGAAGTGGAGGAAGTGGACTTGGTGGAGGAAGTGGACGAAGTGAAGGAACTGGAGGAAGCGGACGAAGTGGACGAACTTGACGAAGTGGAGGAAGTGGAGGAAGTGAAGGAAGTGGAGCAAGTGGACGAAGTTGACGACGTGGAGAAAATGGGGGAAGTGGAGGAAGTGGAGGAAGTGGAGAAAGTGCAAGAAGAGGGCGAAGTTGAGGAAGTGGACGAAGTTGACGAAGTGGACGAAGTGGAGGAACGGGAGGAAGTGGACGAAGTGGAGGAAGTTGACGAAGTGGACGAAGTGGACAAAGTGAACGAAGTTGACGAAGTCGATGAAGTGAAAGAAGTGGACGAAGTGGAACAGGTGGACGAAGCGGACGAAGTGGACGTAGTGGAAGAAGTGGAAGAAGTGGACGAAGTGGACAAAGTGGACTAAGTGTAGGATTTGGAGGAAGTGGAGGAAGTGGAGGAAGGGGACGAATTAGATGAAGCAGACGAAGTGGAGGAAGTGGAGGAAGTGGAGAAGTTGACGAAGTGGATGAAGCTGTCAAAGTGAACGAAGTGGACGAAGTGGACGAGGTTGACGAAGTGAAGGAAGTGGAGGAAGTGCAGGAAGTTGACGAAGTGGAGGAAGTGGAGGAAGTGGAGGAAGTGGACTACGTGGACGAAGTTGACGAAGTGGACGAAGTGGTAGAAGTGGAGGAAGTTTACGAAGAGAATGAAGTGGACGAAGTTGACGAAGTGGACAAAGTTAACAAAGTCGAATAAGTTGAAGAAGTGGACGAAGTGGAAGAAGTGGATGAAGTGACGGAAGTGTACGAAGTGGGGGAAATGGACGAAGTTGACAAAGTGGACGAAGTTGACGAAGTGGACGAAGTGGCGGAAGTGGCGGAAGTGGAGGAAGTGGACGAAGTGGATGAAGTGGATGAAGTGGACGAAGTTGACCAAGTCGAAGAAGTGGAAGAAGTGGACGAAGTGGACGAAGCTGACGAAGTTGACAAAGTGGTCAAAGTTGACCAAGTGGACGAAGTGGAGGATGTGGAGGAAGTGGAGGAAGTGGAGGAAGTGGAGGAAGTGGAGGATGTGGAGGAAGTGGAGGAAGTGTAGGAAGTGTAGGAAGTGGAAGAAGTTGAGGAAGTGGAGGGAGTGGAGGAAGTGAAGGAAGTTGACGAAGTGGACGAAGGGGACGAAGTGGACGAAGGGGACGAAGCGGACAAAGCGGACGAGGTGGACGAAGTGGAGGAAGTTGAGGAAGTTGACGAAGTGGACGAAGTAGACCAAGTGGACGAAGTTGACAAAGTGGACGAATTGGATGAAGTTGAGGAAGTGGACGAAGTTCACGAAGTGGACGAAGTGGAGGAAGTTCGCGAAGTGGACAAAGTGGACAAATTGGATGAAGTGGTGGAAATGGAGGAAGTGGAGGAAGTGGACGAAGCGGACGAAGTTGACGAAGTGGACGAAGTGGAGGAAGTGGCGGAAGTGGAGGAAGTGGCGGAATTGGACGAATGTGACGAAGTGGACGAAGTGGAGGAAGTGGACGAAGTTGACGAAGTGGAGGAAGTGGACGAAGTGGGGGAAGTTCACGAAGTGGAGGAAGTTCAAGAAGTGGACGAAGTGCATGAAGTGGAGCAATTGGAGGAAGTTGACGAAGAGGACGAAGTCGATGAAGAGGACGAAGTTGACGAAATTGACGAAGTGGACGAAGTGGACGAAGTGGACGAAGTGGACGAAGTGGAGGAAGTGGAGGAAGTGGAGGATTTGGACCAAGTGGACAAAGTGGATGAAGTGGACGAAGTTGACGAAGTGGACTAAGTGGAGGAAGTGGACGCAGTTGACGAAGCAAACGAAGTGGATGAAGTGGACGAAGTTCACGAAGTTGAAGAAGTGGACGAAATGGAAGAAGTGGGCGAAGTGGAGGAAGATTACGAAGTGGACGAAGTGGAGGAAATGGACGAAGTTGACGAAGTGGACCAAGTGGACGAAGAGGATGAAGTGGACGAAGCTGACGAAGTGGAGGAAGTGGAGGAAATGGAAGAAGTGGAGTAATTGGAGGAAGGGGAGGAGGTGGACGAAGCGGACGAAGTTGACGAAGTGGACAAAAAGGACGAAGTGGACGACGTCGAGGAAGTGGAGGAAGTCGAGGAAGTGGAGGAAGTAGATGAAGTGGAGGAAGTTGACGAAGTGGACCAAGTGGAGAAAGTGGATGAAGTGGAGTAACTAGAGGAAGGGGAGGAGGTGGACGAAGTGGACCAAGTTGACGAAGTAGACGAAGTGGAGGAAGTGGAGGAAGTGGAGGAAGGGGACGAAGTGGGGAAGTGGAGGAAGTGGAGGAAGTGGACAAAGTGTTGGAAGTAGACGAAGGTGACGAAGTGGAGGAAGTTGACGAAGTGGAGGAAGTGGAGGAAGTGGACGCACTTGACGAAGTGGATGAAGTGGACGAAGTTGACGAGGTGGAGGAAGTTGAGGAAGTGGAGGAAGTGGACGATGTGGAGGAAGTGGACGAAGTTGACTAAGTGGACGAAGTTGACGAAGTGGACGAAGTGGAGGAAGTGGAAGAAGTGGAGTAACTGGAGGAAGTGGAGGAGATGGACGAAGTGGACGAACTTGTCGAAGTGGACGAAGTGGATGAAGTGGACGAAGTTGACGAAGTCGATGAAGTGAAAGAAGTGGACGAAGTGGAAGAGGTGGACGAAGCGGACGAAGGGGACGAAGTGGAAGAAGTGGAAGAAGTGGACGAATTGGACGAAGTGGACTAAGTGTGGGAAGTGGAGGAAGTGGAGGAAGGGGACGAAGCGGATGAAGCAGACGAAGTTGACAAAGTGGAGGAAGTGGAGGAAGTGGAGAAGTTGACGAAGTGAACGAAGTTGTCGAAGTGAACGAAGTGGACGAAGTGGACGAGGTGGAGGAAGTGGACGAAGTGAAGGAAGTGGAGTAAGTGGACGAAGTGGACGAAGTTGACGAAGTGGACAAACTGGAGGAAGTGGAGCAAGTGGACTAAGTTGACGAAGTGGAGGAAATGCGGGAAGTGGAGAAAGTGCAGGAAATGTGCGAGGTGGAGGAAGTGGAGGAAGTGGAGGAATGGGAGGAAGTGGACGAAGTGGAGGAAGTTGACGAAGTGGACGAAGTGGACGAAGTTGACGAAGTGGACGAAGTGGACGAAGTGGACGAAGTGGACGAAGTGGACGAAGTGGACGAAGTGGACGAAGTGGACGAAGTGGACGAGGTGGACGATGTGGACGAAGTGAAGGAAGTGGACGAAGTGGACGAAGTTGACGATGTCGACGAAGTGGAGGAAGTGGAGAAAGTGGATGAAGTGACGGAAGTGTACGAAGTGGAGGAAATGGACGAAGTTGACAAAGTGGACGAAGTTGACGAAGTGGACGAAGTGGTGGATGTGGAGGAAGTTGACGAAGTGGATGAAGTTGACGAAGTTGACGAAGTCGAAGAAGTGGAGGAAGTTGACCAAGTGGACGAAGTGGAAGAAGTGAACGAAGTGGAGGAAGTGGACGAGGTGGACGAAGTGAAGGAAGTGAAGGAAGTGGACGAAGTGGACGAAGTTTACGAAGTGGAGGAAGTGGAGGAAGTGGAGGAAATGGAGCAAGTGGACGAAGTTGACGAAGTGGACGAAGTGGAAGAAGTGGAGGAACTTTACGAAGTGGATGAAGTGGACGAAGTGGACGAAGTTAACAAAGTCGAAGAAGTTGAAGAAGTGGAGGAAGTGGAGAAGTTGACGAAGTGGACGAAGTGGACGAAGTTGTCGAAGTGGACGAGGTGTACGAAGTGGACGAAGTGAAGGAAGTGGACGAAGTGGAGTAAGTGGAGCAAGTGGAGGAAGTGGACGAACTTGATGAAGTGGACGAAGTGGAGGAAGTTTACGAAGTGGACGAAGTTAACGAAGTCGAAGAAGTGGAAGAAGTGGACGAAGTGGATGAAGTGACGGAAGTGTAGGAAGTGGAGGAAATGGACGAAGTTGACAAAGTGGAGGAAGTTGACGAAGTGGCGGAAGTGGAGGAAGTTGACGAAGTGGATAAAGTGGATGAAGTTGACGAAGTCGAAGAAGTGGTAGATGTTGACGAAGTGCACAAAGTTGACGAAGTGGACGAAGTGGACGAAGTGGACGAAGTGGAGGAAGTGGAGGAAGTGGAGGAAGTGGAGGAAGTGGAGGAAGTGGAGGAAGTGGAGGAAGTGGAGGATGTGGAGGAAGTGGAGGAAGTGGAGGAAGTGAAGGAAGTGGAGGAAGTGAACGAATTGGACGAAGGGGACGAAGCGGACAAATCGGATGAAGCGGACGAGGTGGCCGAAGTGGAGGAAGTTGACGAAGTGGACGAAGTAGGCAAAGTGGACGAACTGGACGAAGTCGACGAAGTGGACGAATTGGATGAAGTTGAGGAAGTGGAGGAAGTGAAGGAAGTGGAGGAAGTGGAGGAAGTGGACGAAGTTCATGAAGTGGACGAAGTGGACGAAGTTCGCGAAGTGGACGTAGTGGATGAAATGGTTGAAGTGGAGCAAGTGGAGGAAGTGGACGAAGTGGAAGAAGTGGACGAAGTGGACGAAGTGGACGAAGTGGCGGAAGTGGAGGAAGTGGCGGAATTGGACGAATGTGACGAAGTGGACGAAGTGGACGAAGTTGACGAAGTGGAGGAGGTGGAGGAAGTGGACGAAGTGGAGGAAGTTCACGAAGTGGAGGAAGTTCAAGAAGTGGAAGAAGTGCATGAAGTGGAGGAAGTGGAGGAAGTTGACGAAGAGGACGAAGTTGACGAAGTTGATAAAGACGACGAAGTTGACGAAATTGAAGAAGTGGACGAAGTGAAGGAAGTGGAGGAAGTGGAGGCAGTGGAGGATGTGGACGAAGTAGAGGAAGTGGACGAAGTTGATGACGTGGACGAAGTGGAGGAAGTGGACGCAGTTGACGAAGCGGACGAAGTGCATGAAGTGGACGAATTGGAGGAAGTGGAGGAAGATTACGAAGTGGACGAAGTTTAGGAAGTGGACCAAGATGACGAAGTTCACCAAGTGGAAGAAGTGGACGAAGTGGAGGAAGATTACGAAGTGGACGAAGTGGAGGAAATGGACGAAGTTGACGAAGTGGACCAAGTGGACGAAGAGGATGAAGTAGACGAAGTTGACGAAGTGGAGGAAGTGGAGGAAATGGAAGAAGTTGAGGAAGTAGACGAAGTGGAGGAAGTTGACGAAGTGGACAAAGTGGAGAAAGTGGACGAAGGTGACGAAGTGGAAGAAGTTGACGAAGTGGAGGAATTGGAGGAAGTGGAGGAAGTGGACGAACTTGACGAAGTGGATGAAGTGGACGAAGATGACGAGGTGGAGGAAGTTGAGGAAATGGACGAAGTGGACGAAGTTGACGAAGTGGACGAAGTTGACGAAGTTGACGAAGTGGACGAAGTGGACGAAGTGGACGGAGTGGAGGATGTGGAAGAAGTGGAGTAACTGGAGGAAGTGGAGGAGGTGGACGAAGTTGACGAAGTGGACGAACTGGACAGAGTGGAGGATGTGGAAGAAGTGGAGTAACTGGAGGAAGTGGAGGAGGTGGACGAAGTTGACAAAGTGGACGAAGTGGACGAAGTTGACGAAGTGGACGAAGTGGACGAAGTTGTCGAAGTGGACGAAGTTGACGAAGTCGATGAAGTGAAAGAAGTGGACGAAGTGGAAGAGGTGGAGGAAGCGGACGAAGCGGATGAAGTGGAAGAAGTGGACGAATTGGACGAAGTGGACTAAGTGTAGGAAGTGGAGGCAGTGGAGGAAGGGGACGAAGACGATGAAGCAGACGAAGTTGACGAAGTGGAGGAAGTGGAGGAAGTGGAGCAAGTGGAGAAGTTGACGAAGTGGACGAAGTTGTCGAAGTGAACGAAATGGACGAGGTGGACGAAGTGAAGGAAGTGGACGAAGTGGAGCAAGTGGAGCAAGTTGACGAAGTTCATGAAGTGGAGGAAATGGGGGAAGTGGAGGAAGTGGAGAAAGTGCAGGAAGTGGGCGAAGTGGAGGAAGAGGATGAAGTTGACGCAGTGGACGAAGTGGAGGAACGGGAGGAAGTGGACGAAGTGGAGGAAGTTGACGAAGTGGACGAAGTGGACGAAGTGGACGAAGTTGACTAAGCTGACGAAGTGGACGAAGTGAACGAAGTGGACGAAGTGGACGAAGTGGACGAAGTGGACGAGGTGGACGAAGTGGACGAAGTGAAGGAAGTGGAGGAAGTGGAGGAAGTGGACGAAGTTGACGAAGTGGACGAAGTGGACGAGGTGGACGAAGTGGACGAAGTGAAGGAAGTGGAGGAAGAGGACGAAGTTTACGAAGTGGACGAAGTGGAGCAAGTGGAGCAAGTGGAGCAACAGGACTAAGTTGACGAAGTGGCAGAAGTGCAGGAAGTTTACGAAGTGGATGAAGTGGACGAAGTTGACGATGTGGACGAAGTGGTGGAAGTGGAGGAAGTTGACGAAGTGGATGAGGTGGACGAAGTTGACGAAGTCGAAGAAGTGGAAGAAGTTGACGAAGTGGACAAAGTTGACGAAGTTGACGAAGTGGACAAAGTAGACCAAGTGGACGAAGTGGACGAACTTAACAAAGTCGAAAAAGTTGAAGAAGTGGACGAAGTGGAGAAGTTGACGAAGTGGACAAAGTTGTCGAAGTGGACGAAGTGGACGAGGTGGACGAGGTGGACGAAGTGAAGGAAGTGGAGGAAGTGCACGAAGTTGACGAAGTGGACAAGGTGGAGCAAGTGGAGCAAGTGGACGAAGTTGACGAAATGGACGAAGTGGCAGAAGTGGAGGAAGTTGATGAAGTGGATGAAGTGGACGAAGTTGACGAAGTGGACGAAGTTAACGAAGTCGAAGAAGTGGAAGAAGTGGATGAAGAGTATGAAGTGACGGAAGTGTACGAAGTGGAGGAAATGGACGAAGTGGACGAAGTTGACGAAGTGGACGAAGTGGCGGAAGTGGAGGAAGTTGACGAAGTGGATGAAGTGGACGAAGTTGACGAAGTCGAAGAAGTGGAAGAAGTTGACGAAGTCGACAAAGTTGACGAAGTTGACGAAGTGGACAAAGTTGACCAAGTGGACGAAGTGGACAAAGTGGACGAAGTGGAAGAAGTGGAGGAAGTTGAGGAAGTGGAGGAAGTGGAGGATGTGGAGGAAGTGGAGCAAGTGGAGGAAGCGGACGAAGCGGACGAAGTTGATGAAGTGGACGAAGTGGACGAAGTGGATGAAGTGGATGAAGTGGACGAAGTGGACGAAGTGGCGGAAGTGGAGGAAGTGGCGGAATTGGACGAATGTGACGAAGTGGACGAAGTGGACGAAGTTGACGAAGTGGACGAAGTGTACGAAGTGGACGAAATGGACGAAGTGGAGGAAGTTCACAAAGTGGAGGAAATTCAAGAAGTGGATGAAGTGCGTGAAGTGGAGGAAGTGGAGGAAGTTGACGAAGAGGATGAAGTTGACGAAGTTGATGAAGAGGACGAAGTTGACGAAATTGACGAAGTGGACGAAGTGGAGGAAGCGGAGGAAGTGGAGGCTGTGGAGGATGTGGACGAAGTGGAGGAAGTGAACGAAGTTGATGAAGTGGACGAAGTGGACGAAGTGGACGAAGTTGACGAAGCGGACGAAGTGGATGAAGTGGAGGAAGTGGAGGAAGTGGAGGAAGATTACGAAGTGGACGAAGTTTAGGAAGTGGACCAAGATGACGAAGTTCACGAAGTGGAAGAAGTGGAGGAAGATTACGAAGTGGACGAAGTGGAGGAAATGGACGAAGTGGAGGAAGTAGACGAAGTGGAGGAAGTTGACGAAGTGGACGAAGTGGAGAAAGTGGACGAAGGTGATGAAGTGGAGGAAGTTGACGAAGTGGAGGAAGTGGACGAACTTGACGAAGTGGATGAAGTGGACGAAGTTGACGAGGTGGAGGAAGTTGAGGAAGTGGACGAAGTTGACGTAGTGGAGGAAGTGGACAAAGTGGAGGAAGTGGACGAAGATGTGGAGGAAGTGGAGGAAGTGGACGAAGATGTGGAGGAAGTGGAAGAAGTGGAGTAAGTGGATGAAGTGGAGGAGGTGGACGAAGTGGATGAAGTTGACGAAGTTGACGAAGTAGACGAATTGGAGGAAGTGGAGGAAGTGGAGGAAGTGGAGGAAGTAGAGGAAGTGGACGAAGTGGAGGAACTGGACGAAGTTGACGAAGTGGAAGAAGTGTACGAAATGGACGAAGTGAAGGAAATTGCAAAGTTGACGAAGTGGAGGAAGTGGAGGAAATAGAGGAAGGGGAGGAAGTGGACAAAGTGGAAGAAGTTGACGAAGTGGAGGAAGTTGAGGAAGCTGAAGAAGTGGAGTAAGTGGAGAAAGTGGAGGAAGTTGAGGAAATGGACGAAGTTGACGAACTGAACGAAGTGGACGGAGTGGACGAAGTGGACGAAGTGGAGGAGGTTGAGGAAGTGGAAGAAGTGGAGTAAGTGGAGGAAGTGTAGGAGGTGGACGAAGTTGACGAAGTGCACGAAGTTGACGAATTGGACGAAGTGCACGAAGTTGACGAAGTGGAGGATGTGGAAGAAGTGGAGTAAGTGCAGGAAGTGGAGGAGGTGGACGAAGTGGATGAAGTTGACGAAGTGGACGAATTGGAGGAAGTGGACGAAGTGGACGATGTTGATGAAGCAGACGAAGTGGAGGAAGTGTACGAAATGGACGAAGTGAAAGAAATGGATGAAGTTGACGAAGTGGACGAAGTGCAGGAAGTGGACGAAGTGCAGGAAGTGGACGAAGTGCAGGAAGTGGACGAAGTTGACGAAGTTGAAGAAAATGAAGAAGTGGAAGAAGTGGACGAAGTGGACGAAGAGTACGAAGTGGACGAAGTGGAGGAAATGGACGAAGTTGACGAAGTGGATGAAGTTGCTGAAGGTAAGGAAGTGGAGGAAGTGGAGTAACTAGAGGAAGGGGAGGAGGTGCACGAAGATGACGAAGTTGAAGAAGTGGAAGAAGTGGACGAAGTGGAGGAAATAGACAACCTTGACGAAGTGGACGAAGTGGATGAAGTTGACGAAATGGAGGAAGTGGAGGAAGTGGAGGAAGTGGAGGATGTGGAGGAAGTGGACGAAGTTGACAAAGTGGATTAAGTGGAGGAAGTGGACGAAGTGGACGAAGTTTAAAAAGTCGAAGGAGTGGATGAAGTGGAAGAAGTGGACGTAGAGGAGGAAGTGGAGGAAGATTACGAAGTGGACGAAGTTGAGGAAGTGGACGAAGATGACGAAGTGGACGAAGTTGACGAAGTTGACGAAGTGGAGGAAGTGGACGAAGTTGACGAACTTGAAGAAGTGGAAGAAGTGGTCGAAGTTTACGAAGTGGACGAAGTGGAGGAAATGATCGAAGTTGACGAAGTGGAAGAACTGGACGAAGTGGACGAAGTGGCCGAAGTGGACGAAGTGCAGGAAGTAGACGAAGTTGACAAAGTGGACGAAGTGGAGGAAGTGAAGGAAGGGCAGGAAGTGGAGGATGTGGACGAAGTGGACGATGTTGACGAAGTGGACGAAGTTGACGAAGTGGACGAAGTGGACGAAGTGGAGGAAGCGGAAGAAGTGGACGAAGTTGACGAAGTGGACAAAGTGGGGGAAGTGAGGGAAGTGGACGAAGTGGAGGAAATGGACGAAGTGGAGGATGTGGACGAAGTTGACGAAGTTCAAGAAGTCTAGGAAGTGGACGAAGTGGAAAAAGTGGACGAAGTGGACGAAGTGGAAAAAGTGGACGAAGTGGACGAAGTGGAAAAAGTGGACGAAGTGGAGGAAGATTATGAAGTGGACGAAGTGGAGGAAATGGACGAAGTTGTCGAAGGGGCCGAAGTTGACGAAGTTGAAGAATTCGAAGAAGTCGACGAAGTGGAAAAAGTGGACGAAGTGGATAAAGTGGAGGAAGTGGAGGATGTGGAGGAACTGGAGGAAGTTGACGAAGTTGACGAAGTGGAGGAAGTGCAGGAAGTTGACGACGTGGACGAAGTTGACGAAGTTGAAGAAGTGGACGAAGTGGACGAAGAGGAGGAAGTGGACGAAGTTGACGAAGTTGACGAAGTTGCCAAAGTTAAGGAAGTGGAGGAAGTGGAGTAACTGGAGGAAGGGGAGGAGGTGCACGAAGACGACGAAGTTGAAGAAGTGGAAGAAGTGGACGAATTGGAGGAAATGGACGACCTTGACGAAGTGGATGAAGTGCAGGAAGTGGAGGAAGTTGATGAAGTTGAAGAAGTGGAAGAAGCAGAGGATGTGGAAGAAGTGGAGGAAGTGGAGGAAGTGGAGGAAGTGGAGGAAGTGGAGGAAGTGATGGATGTGGAGGAAGTGGACGAAGTTGACAAAGTGGAGTAAGTAGACGAAGTGGACGAAGTTAGTTGACGAAGTCGAAGAAGTGGATGAAGTGGAAGAAGTGGAGGAAGTGGAGGAAGTGGAGGAAGATTACGAAGTGGACGAAGTTTAGAAAGTGGACCAAGATGACGAAGTTCACGAAGTTGTCAAAGTTTACGAAGTGGACGAAGTGGAGGAAATGATCGAAGTTGACGAAGTGGACGAACTGGACGAAGTGGTCGAAGTGGACGAAGTGCTGGAAGTGGACGAAGTGGAGGAAGTGGACTAAGTTGACGAAGTGGACGAAGTGTAGGAAGTGAAGAAAATGCAGGAAGTGGAGGATGTGGACGAAGTGGAGGACGTGGACGAAGTTGACGAAGTGGACGAAGTGGAGGAAGCAAAAGAAGTGGACGAAGTTGACGAAGTGGAGGAAGTGGACAAAGGGGAGGAAGTGGAGGAAGTGGACGAAGATGTGGAGGAAGTGGAGGAAGTGGAAGAAGATGTGGAGGAAGTGGAAGAAATGGAGTAAGTGGATGAAGTGGAGGAGGTGGACGAAGTGGATGAAGTTGACGAAGTGGACGAAGTAGACGAATTGGAGGAAGTGGAGGAAATGGACGAAGTGGAGGAAGTGTACGAAATGGACGAAGTGAAGGAAATGGACGAAGTTGACGAAGTGGAAAAAGTGGACGAAGTGGACAAAGTGGACGAAGTGCAGGAAGTGGAGGAAGTGGACGAAGTTGACGAAGTGGAAGAAATGGAGGAAGTAGAGGAAGTGGAGGAAGTGGACGAAGTGGAGGAACTGGACGAAGTTGACGAAGTGGAAGAAGTGTACGAAATGGACGAAGTGAAGGAAATTGCAAAGTTGACGAAGTGGAGGAAGTGGAGGAAGTGGAGGAAATAGAGGAAGGGGAGGAAGTGGACAAAGTGGAAGAAGTTGACGAAGTGGAGGAAGTTGAGGAAGCTGAAGAAGTTGAGTAAGTGGAGAAAGTGGAGGAAGTTGAGGAAATGGACGAAGTTGACGAACTGAACGAAGTGGACGGAGTGGACGAAGTGGACGAAGTGGAGGAGGTTGAGGAAGTAGAAGAAGTGGAGTAAGTGGAGGAAGTGTAGGAGGTGGACGAAGTTGACGAAGTGGACGAAGTGGACGAAGTGCACGAAGTTGACGAAGTGGACGAAGTTGACGAAGTGGAGGATGTGGAAGAAGTGGAGTAAGTGCAGGAAGTGGAGGTGGGGGACGAAGTGGATGAAGTTGACGAAGTGGACGAAGTGGACGAATTGGAGGAAGTGGACGATGTTGATGAAGCAGACAAAGTGGAGGAAGTGTACGAAATGGACGAAGTGAAAGAGAAATGGATGAAGTTGACGAAGTGGACGAAGTGGACGAAGTGCAGGAAGTGGACGAAGTTGACGAAGTTGAAGAAAATGAAGAAGTGGACGAAATGGAAGAAGTGGACGAAGTGGAGGAAGAGTACGAAGTGGACGAAGTGGAGGAAATGGACGAAGTTGACGAAGTGGATGAAGTTGCTGAAGTTAACGAAGTGGAGGAAGTGGAGTAACTGGAGGAAGGGGAGGAGGTGCACGAAGATGACGAAGTTGAAGAAGTGGAAGAAGTGGACGAAGTGGAGGAAATAGACAACCTTGACGAAGTGGACGAAGTGGATGAAGTTGACGAAATGGAGGAAGTGGAGGAAGTGGAGGAAGTGGAGGATGTGGAGGAAGTGGACGAAGTTGACAAAGTGGAGTAAGTGGAGGATGTGGACGAAGTGGACGAAGTTGACAAAGTCGAAGGAGTGGATGAAGTGGAAGAAGTGGACGTAGAGGAGGAAGTGGAGGAAGATTACGAAGTGGACGAAGTTGAGGAAGTGGACGAAGATGACGAAGTGGACGAAGTTGACGAACTTCACGAAGTGGAGGAAGTGGACGAAGTTGACGAACTTGAAGAAGTGGAAGAAGTGGTCGAAGTTTACGAAGTGGACGAAGTGGAGGAAATGATCGAAGTTGACGAAGTGGAAGAACTGGACGACGTGGACGAAGTGGCCGAAGTGGACGAAGTGCAGGAACTGGACGAAGTTGACAAAGTGGACGAAGTGGAGGAAGTGAAGGAAGGGCAAGAAGTGGAGGATGTGGACGAAGTGGACGATGTTGAAGAAGTGGACGAAGTTGACGAAGTGGACGAAGTGGAGGAAGCGGAAGAAGTGGACGAAGTTGACGAAGTGGACAAAGTGGGGGAAGTGAGGGAAGTGGAGGAAGTGGACGAAGTGGACGAAGTGGAGGATGTGGATGAAGTGGAGGAAGTGGACGAAGTTGACGAAGTTCAAGAAGTCTAGGAAGTGGAAGAAGTGGAAAAAGTGGACGAAGTGGACGAAGTGGACGAAGTGGAAAAAGTGGACGAAGTGGAAAAAGTGGACGAAGTGGAGGAAGATTATGAAGTGGACGAAGTGGAGGAAATGGACGAAGTTGTCGAAGGGGCCGAAGTTGACGAAGTTGAAGAAGTCGAAGAAGTCGACGAAGTGGAAAAAGTGAACGAAGTGGATGAAGTGGAGGAAGTGGAGGATGTGGAGGAACTGGAGGAAGTTGACGAAGTTGACGAAGTGGAGGAAGTGGAGGAAGTTGACGACGTGGACGAAGTTGACGAAGTTGAAGAAGTGGACGAAGTGGACGAAGAGGAGGAAGTGGACGAAGTTGACGAAGTTGAAGAAGTCGAAGAAGTGGACGAAGTGGAAGAAGTGGACGAAGTGGACGAAGTGGAGGAAGAGTACAAAGTGGACGAAGTGGAGGAAATGGACGAAGTTGACGAAGTGAACGAAATGCACGAAGAGGACGAAGTTGCCAAAGTTAAGGAAGTGGAGGAAGTGGAGTAACTAGAGGAAGGGGAGGAGGTGCACGAAGACGACGAAGTTGAAAAAGTGGAAGAAGTGGACGAATTGGAGGAAATGGACGACCTTGACAAAGTGGATGAAGTGGAGGAAGTTGATGAAGTTGAAGAAGTGGAGGATGTGGAAGGAGTGGAGGAAGTGGAGGAAGTGGAGGAAGTGGAGGAAGTGGAGGAAGTGATGGATGTGGAGGAAGTGGACGCAGTTGACAAAGTGGAGTAAGTGGACGAAGTGGATGAAGTTAGTTGACGAAGTCGAAGAAGTGGATGAAGCGGAAGAAGTGGAGGAAGTGGAGGAAGATTACGAAGTGGACGAAGTTTAGAAAGTGGACCAAGATGACGAAGTTCACGAAGTTGTCGAAGTTTACGAAGTGAACGAAGTGGAGGAAATGATCGAAGTTGACGAAGTGGAGGAGGTGGAGGAAGCGGAGGAAGTGGAGGATGTGGACGAAGTGAAGGAAGTGGACGAAGCTGACGAAGTGGAGGAAGTGGGGGAAGTGGAGGAAGTGGACGAAGTGGAGGAAGTGGACGAAGTGCAGGATGTGGACGAAGTGGAGGAAGTGGAGGAAGTTGACGACGTGGACGAAGTGGAGGAAGCGGAAGAAGTGCACGAAGTGGACGAAGTGGAGGAAGCGGAAGAAGTGGAGGATGTGGACGAAGTGGAGGAAGTAGACGAAGCTGACAAAGTGGAGGAAGTGGGGGAAGTGGAGGAAGTGGTCGAAGTGGACGAAGTGGACGAAGTGGAGGATGTGGACGAAGTGGAGGAACTGGACGAAGTTGACTAACTGGAGGAATTGGAGGAAGTTGACGACGTGGACGAAGTGGACGAAGTGCAGGAAGTGGACGAAGTTGACGAAATGGACGAAGTGCAGGAAGTGGAGGATGTGGACAAAGTGGAGGAAGTGGACGAAGTTGACGAAGTGGACAAAGTGGACGAAGCGGAAGAAGTGGACGAAGTGGACGAAGCGGAAGAAGTGGAGGATGTGGACGAAGTTGAATAACTGGACGAATTGGAGGAAGTTGACAACATGGACGAAGTCCAGGAAGTGGACGAAGTTGACGAAGTGGACGAAGTGGAGGAAGTGAAAGAAATGCAGGAAGTGGAGGATGTGGACGAAGTGGACGAAGCGGAAGAAGTGGATGAAGTGGACGAAGCGGAAGAAGTGGAGGATGTGGACGAAGTGGAGGAAGTGGACGAAGCTGACAAAGTTGAGGAAGTGGCGGAAGTGGACGAAGTTGACTAAGTGGACGAAGTTGACTAAGTGGAGGAAATGGAGGAAGTTGATGACGTGGACGAAGGTTACGAAGTTGAGGAAGTCTAAGAAGTGGACGAAGTGGAAAAAGTGGACGAGGTGGACGAAGTGGAGGAAGATTATAAAGTGGACGAAGTTGACGGAATGGACGAAGTTGTAGAAGTGGACGAAGTTGACGAAGTTCAAGAACTCGAAGTAGTCGACGAAGTGGAAAAAGTGGACGAAGTGGACGAAGTGGATGAAGTGGAGGAAATGGAGGATGTCCAGGAAGTGGAGGAAGTAGAGGGAGGAAGTGCATGAAGTTGACGAAGTGGAGGAAGTGGAAGAAGTTGACGAAGTTGAAGAAGTCTAAGAAGTGGAGGAAATGGAGGAAGATTATGAAGTGGACGAAGTGGAGGAAATGGACGAAGTTGACGAAGTTGAAGAAGTCGAAGAAGTGGACGAAGTGGACGAAGTGGAGCAAATTGACGAAGTTGACGAAGTGGACGAAGTGGAAGAAGTGGACGAAGTGGTAGAAGTGGAGGAAGTGGAGGACGTGGAGGGCGTGGAGGAAGTGGAGGAAGTGGAGGAGTGGAGGAAGTGGAGGAAGTGGAGGAAGGGGAGGAATGGGAGGAAGTGGATGAAGGGGAGGAAGTGGACGAAGTTGACGAAGTGGAGGAAGTGGAGGAAGTTGACGAAGTGGAGGAAGTGGAGGAAGTTGACGACGTGAAGGAAGTTGACGAAGTTGAAGAACTCGAAGAAGTGTACGAAGTGGTAAAAGTGGACGAAGTGCAGGAAGATTATGGAGTGGACGAAGTGGAGGAAATGGACGAGGTTGACGAGGTGGACGAAGTGGACGAAGTGGACGAAGTGGACGAAGTGGACGAAGTGGACGAAGTGGTAGAAGTGGAGGAAGTGGAGGAAGTGGAGGAAGTGGTAGAAGTGGAGGAAGTGAAGGACGTGGAGGACGTGGAGGAAGTGGAGGAAGTTGACGAAGTTGAAGAAGTAGAAGAAGTGCATCAAGTGGAAGAAGTGGACGAAGTGGAGGAAGATTACGAAGTGGAGGAAGCGGACGAAGTGAACGAAGATGACGAAGTGGACGAAGTGGACGAGGTGGACGAAGTGGACGAAGTTGAAGAAGTGGACGAAGTTGAAGAAGTCGAAGAAGTGGACGAAGTGGAAAAAGTGGACGAAGTGGAAGAAGATTTTGAAGTGGACGAAGTGGAGGAAATGGACGAAGTGGAAGAAGTGGACGAAGTGGGGAAGTGGAGGAAATAGACGAAATGGAGGAAGTGGACGAAGTGGACGGAGTGGACGAAGTGGAGGAAGTGGAGGAAGTGGAGGAAGTTCACGAAGTGGACGAAGTGGACGAAGTTGACGAAGTGGACGAAGTGGACGAAGTTGACGAAGTGGACGAAGTGGACAAAGTGGACGAAGTGGAAGATGTGGACGAAGTTGAGGAAGTGGAGGAAGTGAAGGAAGTGGAGGAAGTGGAGGAAGTGGAGGAAGTTGATGAACTTGGCGAAGTGGACGGAGTGGAGGAAGGGAAGGAAGGAGAGGAAGCGGAGGAAGCGGAGGAAGTGGAGGAAGTGGAGGAAGTGGAGGAAATGGAGGAAGTGGACGAAGTGGTCGAAGTGGACGAAGTGGACAAAGATGACGAAGTTGAAGAAGTGGAAGAAGTGGACGAAGTGGAGGAAATGGACGAACTTGACGAAGTGGATGAAGTCGAAGAAATGGAGGAAGTGGAGCTAGTGAACGAAGTTGACGAAGTGCAGGAAGTTCAGGAAGTGGAGGAAGTGGAGAAGTTGACGAAGTTGACTAAGTTGACGAAGTGGACGAAGTGGACGAAGTGGAAGAAGTGGACGAAGTTGACGAAGTGGACGAAGTGGAGGAAGTGGAGGAAGTGGGCAAAGTGGACGAAGTGGAGGAAGTTGACGAAGTGGAGGAAGATGACAAAGTGGGTAAAGTGGACGAAGTAGAGGAAGTGGACGAAGTGTAAGAATTGGACGTAGTGGACGAAGTGGAGGAAGTTGACGACGTGGACAAAGTGGACGAAGAGGACGAAGTGGACGAAGTGGATGAAGTGGACGAAGTTGAAGAAGTGGAAGAAGTGGTAAAGTTTACAAAGTGGAAGAAGTGGAGGAAATCGACAAAGTGGAAGAAGTGGAGGAAATCGACAAAGTTGATGAAGTGGACGAATTGGATAAAGTGGACGAAGTAGACGAAGTCGATGAAGTGGATGAAGTTGACGAAGTGGACGAAGTGGAGGAAGTGCACGAACTTGACGAAGTGGACGAAGTTGACGAAGTTGAAGAAGTCGAAGAAGTGGACGAAGTCGATGAAAATTACGAAGTGGAAGAAGTTGACGAAGTGGACGAAGTTGACGAAGTGGACGAACTTGACGAAGTGGAGGAAGTGGAGGAAGCGGAAGAAGTGGAGTAATTGGAGGAAGTGGAGGAGGTGGACGAAGTGGACGAAGTGGATGAAGTGGATGAAATGGACGAAGTTGACGAAGTATACGAAGTTGATGAAGTTGAAGACGTCGAAGAAGTGGACGAAGTGGACGAAGCGGAGGAAATTGGCGAAGTGGACGAAGTTGACGAAATGGAGGAAGTGGACAAGTGGACGAAGTGGAGAAGTGGACGAAGTGGATGAAGTTGACGAAGTGGAGGAAGTGGAGGAAGTCGAGGAAGGTGACGAAGTGGAGGAAGTTCACGAAGTGGACGAAGTACACGAAGTGGAGGAAGTGGAGGAAGTGGACGAAGTTGACAATGAGGATGAAGTAAACGAAGTTGATGAAGAGGTCGAAGTTGACGAAGTTCAGGAAGTGGAGGAAGTGGAGGATGTGGACGAAGTGGACGAAATGGAGGAAGTGGACGAAGTGGAGGAAGTGGACGCAGTGGACGAAGTGGACGAAGTGGGGAAGTGGAGGAAATAGACGAAGTGGACGAAGTGGAGGAAATGGAGCAAGTGGAGGAAGTGGACGAAGTGGAGGAAGTGGACGAAGTGGAGGAAGTGGAGGAAGTTCACGAAGTGGAGGAAGTTCATGAAGTGGAGAAAGTTCACGAAGTGGACGAAGTGCACGAAGTGGAGGAAGTGGATGAAGTGGACGAAGTTGACGAGGAGGACGAAGTTGTGGAAGTGGAGGAAGTGGAGGAAGTGGAGGACGTGAACGAAGTGGACGAACTGGACGAAGTGGATGAAGTTGACGAAGTGGAGGAAGTGGAGGAAGTGGACGTAGTTGACGAAGTGGACGAAGTGGAGGAAGTGGACGAAGTTCACGAAGTTGAAGAAGTGGAAGAAGTGGAAGAAGTGGAAGAAGTGGACGAGGTGGACGAAGTGGACGAAGTGGAGGAAGTGGACGAAGTGGAGGAAGTGGACGAAGTTCACGAAGTGGACGAAGTTGACGAAGTGGACGAAGTTGACGAAGTGGACGAAGTGGACAAAGTGGACGAAATGGAAGAAGTGGACGAAGTTGAGGAAGTGGAGGAAGTGAAGGAAGTGGAGGAAGTGGAGGAAGTGGAGGAAGTTGATGAACTTGACGAAGTGGAGGAAGGGAAGGAAGGAGAGGAAGCGGAGGAAGCGGAGGAAGTGGAGGAAGTGGAGGAAGTGGAGGAAATGGAGGAAGTGGACGAAGTGGTCGAAGTGGACGAAGTGGACAAAGATGACGAAGTTGAAGAAGTGGAAGAAGTGGACGAAGTGGAGGAAATGGACGAACTTGACGAAGTGGATGAAGTCGAAGAAATGGAAGAAGTGGAGCTAGTGAACGAAGTTGACGAAGTGCAGGAAGTTCAGGAAGTGGAGGAAGTGGGGAAGTTGACGAAGTTGACTAAGTTGACGAAGTGGACGACGTGGACGAAGTGGACGAAGTGGAAGAAGTGGACGAAGTTGACGAAGTGGACGAAGTGGAGGAAGTGGAGGAAGTGGGCAAAGTGGACGAAGTGGAGGAAGTTGACGAAGTGGAGGAAGATGACAAAGTGGGTAAAGTGGACGAAGTAGAGGAAGTGGACGAAGTGTAAGAATTAGACGAAGTTGACAAAGTGGACGAAGTTGAAGAACTGGACGAGGTTGACGAAGTGGACGAAGTGGACGAAGTTGACAAAGTTGAAGAAGTGAAAGAAGTACAACTGGACGAAGTGGTCGAAGTGTACGAAGTGGACGAAGTGGGGGAAATGGAGGAAGTGAACGAAGTGCAAGAAGTGGACGTAGTGGACGAAGTGGAGGAGGAAGTGGAGGAAGTTGACGACGTGGACAAAGTGGACGAAGAGGACGAAGTGGACGAAGTGGATGAAGTGGACGAAGTTGAAGAAGTGGAAGAAGTGGTAAAGTTTACAAAGTGGAAGAAGTGGTAAAGTTTACAAACTGGAAGAAGTGGAGGAAATCGACAAAGTGGAAGAAGTGGAGGAAATCGACATAGTTGATGAAGTGGACGAATTGGATAAAGTGGACGAAGTAGACGAAGTTGAAGAAGTCGAAGAAGTGGACGAAGTGGATGAAAATTACGAAGTGGAAGAAGTTGATGAAGTGGACGAAGTTGACGAAGTGGACGAACTTGACGAAGTGGAGGAAGTGGAGGAAGCGGAAGAAGTGGAGTAATTGGAGGAAGTGGAGGAGGTGGACGAAGTGGACGAAGTGGATGAAGTGGACGAAATGGACGAAGTTGACGAAGTATACGAAGTTGATGAAGTTGAAGACGTCGAAGAAGTGGACGAAGTGGACGAAGCGGAGGAAATCGGCGAAGTGGACGAAGTTGACGAAGTGGAGGAAGTGGACAAGTGGACGAAGTGGAGAAGTGGACGAAGTGGATGAAGTTGACGAAGTGGAGGAAGTGGAGGAAGTGGAGGAAGTCGAGGAAGGTGACGAAGTGGAGGAAGTTCACGAAGTGGACGTAGTACATGAAGTGGAGGAAGTGGAGTGGACGAAGTTTACGATGAGGACGAAGTAAACGAAGTTGATGAAGAGGTCGAAGTTGACGAAGTTCAGGAAGTGGAGGAAGTGGAGGATGTGGACGAAGTGGACGAAGTGGAGGAAGTGGACGAAGTTGACGAAGTGGACGAAGTGGAGGAAGTGGACGCAGTGGACGAAGTGGACGAAGTGGACGAAGTGGGGAAGTGGAGGAAATAGACGAAGTGGACGAAGTGGACGAAGTGGAGGAAGTGGACGAAGTGGAGGAAGTGGATGAAGTGGAGGAAGTTCACGAAGTGGAGGAAGTTCATGAAGTGGAGAAAGTTCACGAAGTGCACGAAGTGGACGAAGTGGACGAAGTGGACGAAGTTGACGAAGTTGACGAAGTTGTGGAAGTGGTGGAAGTGGAGGACGTGGACGAAGTGGACGAAGTGGACGAACTGGACGAAGTGGATGAAGTTGACGAAGTGGAGGAAGTGGACGCAGTTGACGAAGTGGACGAAGTGGAGGAAGTGGACGAAGTTCACGAAGTTGAAGAAGTGGAAGAAGTGGAAGAAGTGGAAGAAGTGGACGAGGTCGACGAAGTGGAGGAAGTGGACGAAGTGGAGGAACTGGAGGAAGTGGAGGAAGTGGAGGACGTGGACGAAGTGGAGGGAGTGGAGGAAGTGGACGAAGTGGACGAAGTTGACGAAGTGGACAAAGTGGAGGAAGTGGAGGAAGTGGACGAAGTGGACGAAGTGGACGAAGTTCACGAAGTTGATGAAGATTACGAAGTGGACGAAGTGGACGAAGTGGACGAAGTCGAAGAAGATTACGAAGTGGACGAAGTGGACCAAGTTGACGAAGAGGATGAAGTGGACGAAGTTGACGAAGTTGAGGAAGTGGGGGAAATGGAAGAAGTGGAGTAACTGGAGGAAGGGGAGGAGGTGGACGATGTGGACGAAGTTGACGAAGTGGACGAAGTGGACGATGTGGACGAGATGGACGAAGTTGAGGAAGTGGACGAAGTGCGGAAGTAGAGGAAATAGACGAAGTGGAGGAAGTGGAAGAAATGGACGAAGTGGACAAACTAGACGAAGTGGACGAAGTCGAGGAAGTGGACGAAGTGGAGGAAACGGAGGAAGTAAACGAAGTGGAAGAAGTTGACGAAGTGGACGAAGTGGAGAAAGTGGAGGAAGTGGAGTAACTGGAGGAAGGGGAGGAGGTGGACGAAGTGGGCGAAGTTGACGAAGTGGATGAAGTGGAAGAAGTTGAAGAAGTGGACGAGGTTGACGAAGTGGAGGAAGTGGACGAAGTTGACAAAGTTGAAGAAGTGAAAGAAGTACAACTGGACGAAGTGGTCGAAGTGTACGAAGTGGACGAAGTGGGGGAAATGGAGGAAGTGAACGAAGTGCAAGAAGTGGACGTAGTGGACGAAGTGGAGGAGGAAGTGGAGGAAGTTGACGACGTGGACAAAGTGGACGAAGAGGACGAAGTGGACGAAGTGGATGAAGTGGACGAAGTTGAAGAAGTGGAAGAAGTGGTAAAGTTTACAAAGTGGAAGAAGTGGTAAAGTTTACAAAGTGGAAGAAGTGGAGGAAATCAACAAAGTGGAAGAAGTGGAGGAAATCGACATAGTTGATGAAGTGGACGAATTGGATAAAGTGGACGAAGTAGACGAAGTTGAAGAAGTCGAAGAAGTGGACGAAGTGGATGAAAATTACGAAGTGGAAGAAGTTGATGAAGTGGACGAAGTTGACGAAGTGGACGAACTTGACGAAGTGGAGGAAGTGGAGGAAGCGGAAGAAGTGGAGTAATTGGAGGAAGTGGAGGAGGTGGACGAAGTGGACGAAGTGGATGAAGTGGACGAAATGGACGAAGTTGACGAAGTATACGAAGTTGATGAAGTTGAAGACGTCGAAGAAGTGGACGAAGTGGACGAAGCGGAGGAAATCGGCGAAGTGGACGAAGTTGACGAAGTGGAGGAAGTGGACAACTGGACGAAGTGGAGAAGTGGACGAAGTGGATGAAGTTGACGAAGTGGAGGAAGTGGAGGAAGTGGAGGAAGTCGAGGAAGGTGACGAAGTGGAGGAAGTTCACGAAGTGGACGTAGTACACGAAGTGGAGGAAGTGGAGGAAGTGGACGAAGTTTACGATGAGGACGAAGTAAACGAAGTTGATGAAGAGGTCGAAGTTGACGAAGTTCAGGAAGTGGAGGAAGTGGAGGATGTGGACGAAGTGGACGAAGTGGAGGAAGTGGACGAAGTGGACGAAGTGGAGGAAGTGGACGCAGTGGACGAAGTGGACGAAGTGGGGAAGTGGAGGAAATAGACGAAGTGGACGAAGTGGACGAAGTGGACGAAGTGGAGGAAGTGGACGAAGTGGAGGAAGTGGACGAAGTGGACGAAGTGGAGGAAGTGGATGAAGTGGAGGAAGTTCACGAAGTGGAGGAAGTTCATGAAGTGGAGAAAGTGCACGAAGTGGACGAAGTGCACGAAGTGGAGGAAGTGGAGGAAGTGGACGAAGTTGACGAAGTTGACGAAGTTGTGGAAGTGGTGGAAGTGGAGGACGTGGACGAAGTGGACGAAGTGGACGAACTGGACGAAGTGGATGAAGTTGACGAAGTGGACGAAGTGGAGGAAGTGGACGCAGTTGACGAAGTGGACGAAGTGGAGGAAGTGGACGAAGTTCACGAAGTTGAAGAAGTGGAAGAAGTGGAAGAAGTGGAAGAAGTGGACGAGGTGGACGAAGTGGACGAAGTGGAGGAAGTGGACGAAGTGGAGGAACTGGAGGAAGTGGAGGAAGTGGAGGACGTGGACGAAGTGGAGGGAGTGGAGGAAGTGGACGAAGTGGACGAAGTTGACGAAGTGGACGAAGTGGAGGAAGTGGACGAAGTGGACGAAGTGGACGAAGTTCACGAAGTTGATGAAGATTACGAAGTGGACGAAGTGGACGAAGTCGAAGAAGATTACGAAGTGGACGAAGTGGACCAAGTTGACGAAGAGGATGAAGTGGACGAAGTTGACGAAGTTGAGGAAGTGGGGGAAATGGAAGAAGTGGAGTAACTGGAGGAAGGGGAGGAGGTGGACGATGTGGACGAAGTTGACGAAGTGGGCGAAGTGGACGATGTGGACGAAATGGACGAAGTTGAGGAAGTGGACGAAGTGCGGAAGTAGAGGAAATAGACGAAGTGGAGGAAGTGGAAGAAATGGACGAAGTGGACAAACTAGACGAAGTGGACGAAGTCGAGGAAGTGGACGAAGTGGAGGAAACGGAGGAAGTAAACGAAGTGGAAGAAGTTGACGAAGTGGACGAAGTGGAGAAAGTGGAGGAAGTGGAGTAACTGGAGGAAGGGGAGGAGGTGGACGAAGTGGGCGAAGTGGGCGAAGTTGACGAAGTGGACGAAGTGGACGAAGTCGACGAAGTGGACGAAGTGGACGAAGTGGACGAAGTCGACGAAGTGGACGAAGTGGACGAAGTTGACGAAGTGGAGGAAGTGAAGGAAGTGGAAGAAGTGGACGAAGTTGAGGAAGTGGAGGAAGTGGACGAAGTGAAGGAAGTTGTAGAAGTGGACGAAGTTGACGAAGTTCAAGAACTCGAAGTAGTCGACGAAGTGGAAAAAGTGGACGAAGTGGACGAAGTGGATGAAGTGGAGGAAATGGAGGATGTCCAGGAAGTGGAGGAAGTAGAGGGAGGAAGTGCATGAAGTTGACGAAGTGGAGGAAGTGGAAGAAGTTGACGAAGTTGAAGAAGTCTAAGAAGTGGAGGAAGTGGAGGAAGATTATGAAGTGGACGAAGTGGAGGAAATGGACGAAGTTGACGAAGTTGAAGAAGTCGAAGAAGTCGAAGAAGTGGACGAAGTGGACGAAGTGGAGCAAATTGACGAAGTTGACGAAGTGGACGAAGTGGAAGAAGTGGACGAAGTGGTAGAAGTGGAGGAAGTGGAGGACGTGGAGGGCGTGGAGGAAGTGGAGGAAGTGGAGGAGTGGAGGAAGTGGAGGAAGTGGAGGAAGGGGAGGAAGGGGAGGAAGTGGATGAAGGGGAGGAAGTGGACGAAGTTGACGAAGTGGAGGAAGTGGACGAAGTTGACGAAGTGGAGGAAGTGGAGGAAGTTGACGACGTGAAGGAAGTTGACGAAGTTGAAGAAGTCGAAGAAGTGTACGAAGTGGTAAAAGTGGACGAAGTGCAGGAAGATTATGGAGTGGACGAAGTGGAGGAAATGGACGAGGTTGACGAGGTGGACGAAGTGGACGAAGTGGACGAAGTGGACGAAGTGGACGAAGTGGACGAAGTGGACGAAGTGGTAGAAGTGGAGGAAGTGGAGGAAGTGGAGGAAGTGGTAGAAGTGGAGGAAGTGAAGGACGTGGAGGACGTGGAGGAAGTGGAGGAAGTTGACGAAGTTGAAGAAGTCGAAGAAGTGCATCAAGTGGAAGAAGTGGACGAAGTGGAGGAAGATTACGAAGTGGAGGAAGTGGACGAAGTGAACGAAGATGACGAAGTGGACGAAGTGGACGAGGTGGACGAAGTGGACGAAGTTGAAGAAGTGGACGAAGTTGAAGAAGTCGAAGAAGTGGACGAAGTGGAAAAAGTGGACGAAGTGGAAGAAGATTTTGAAGTGGACGAAGTGGAGGAAATGGACGAAGTGGAAGAAGTGGACGAAGTGGGGAAGTGGAGGAAATAGACGAAATGGAGGAAGTGGACGAAGTGGACGAAGTGGACGAAGTGGAGGAAGTGGAGGAAGTGGGGGAAGTGGAGGAAGTTCACGAAGTGGACGAAGTGGACGAAGTTGACGAAGTGGACGAAGTGGACGAAGTTGACGAAGTGGACGAAGTGGACAAAGTGGACGAAGTGGAAGAAGTGGACGAAGTTGAGGAAGTGGAGGAAGTGAAGGAAGTGGAGGAAGTGGAGGAAGTGGAGGAAGTTGATGAACTTGGCGAAGTGGACGGAGTGGAGGAAGGGAAGGAAGGAGAGGAAGCGGAGGAAGCGGAGGAAGTGGAGGAAGTGGAGGAAGTGGAGGAAATGGAGGAAGTGGACGAAGTGGTCGAAGTGGACGAAGTGGACAAAGATGACGAAGTTGAAGAAGTGGAAGAAGTGGACGAAGTGGAGGAAATGGACGAACTTGACGAAGTGGATGAAGTCGAAGAAATGGAGGAAGTGGAGCTAGTGAACGAAGTTGACGAAGTGCAGGAAGTTCAGGAAGTGGAGGAAGTGGGGAAGTTGACGAAGTTGACTAAGTTGACGAAGTGGACGAAGTGGACGAAGTGGAAGAAGTGGACGAAGTTGACGAAGTGGACGAAGTGGAGGAAGTGGAGGAAGTGGGCAAAGTGGACGAAGTGGAGGAAGTTGACGAAGTGGAGGAAGATGACAAAGTGGGTAAAGTGGACGAAGTAGAGGAAGTGGACGAAGTGTACGAATTAGACGAAGTCGACAAAGTGGACGAAGTTGAAGAACTGGACGAGGTTGACGAAGTGGAGGAAGTGGACGAAGTTGACAAAGTTGAAGAAGTGAAAGAAGTACAACTGGACGAAGTGGTCGAAGTGTACGAAGTGGACGAAGTGGGGGAAATGGAGGAAGTGAACGAAGTGCAAGAAGTGGACGTAGTGGACGAAGTGGAGGAAGTTGACGACGTGGACAAAGTGGACGAAGAGGACGAAGTGGACGAAGTGGATGAAGTGGACGAAGTTGAAGAAGTGGAAGAAGTGGTAAAGTTTACAAAGTGGAAGAAGTGGTAAAGTTTACAAAGTGGAAGAAGTGGAGGAAATCGACAAAGTGGAAGAAGTGGAGGAAATCGACATAGTTGATGAAGTGGACGAATTGGATAAAGTGGACGAAGTAGACGAAGTTGAAGAAGTCGAAGAAGTGGACGAAGTGGATGAAAATTAGGAAGTGGAAGAAGTTGATGAAGTGGACGAAGTTGACGAAGTGGACGAACTTGACGAAGTGGAGGAAGTGGAGGAAGCGGAAGAAGTGGAGTAATTGGAGGAAGTGGAGGAGGTGGACGAAGTGGACGAAGTGGATGAAGTGGACGAAATGGACGAAGTTGACGAAGTATACGAAGTTGATGAAGTTGAAGACGTCGAAGAAGTGGACGAAGTGGACGAAGCGGAGGAAATTGGCGAAGTGGACGAAGTTGACGAAGTGGAGGAAGTGGACAAGTGGACGAAGTGGAGAAGTGGACGAAGTGGATGAAGTTGACGAAGTGGAGGAAGTGGAGGAAGTCGAGGAAGGTGACGAAGTGGAGGAAGTTCACGAAGTGGACGTAGTACACGAAGTGGAGGAAGTGGAGGAAATCGACATAGTTGATGAAGTGGACGAATTGGATAAAGTGGACGAAGTAGATGAAGTTGAAGAAGTCGAAGAAGTGGACGAAGTGGATGAAAATTACGAAGTGGAAGAAGTTGATGAAGTGGACGAAGTTGACGAAGTGGACGAACTTGACGAAGTGGAGGAAGTGGAGGAAGCGGAAGAAGTGGAGTAATTGGAGGAAGTGGAGGAGGTGGACGAAGTGGATGAAGTGGACGAAATGGACGAAGTTGACGAAGTATACGAAGTTGATGAAGTTGAAGACGTCGAAGAAGTGGTCGAAGTGGACGAAGCGGAGGAAATTGGCGAAGTGGACGAAGTTGACGAAGTGGAGGAAGTGGACAAGTGGACGAAGTGGAGAAGTGGACGAAATGGATGAAGTTGACGAAGTGGAGGAAGTGGAGGAAGTCGAGGAAGTCGAGGAAGCTGACGAAGTGGAGGAAGTTCACGAAGTGGACGTCGTACACGAAGTGGAGGAAGTGGAGGAAGTGGACGAAGTTTACGATGAGGACGAAGTAAACGAAGTTGATGAAGAGGTCGAAGTTTACGAAGTTCAGGAAGTGGAGGAAGTGGAGGATGTGGACGAAGTGGACGAAGTGGAGGAAGTGGACGAAGTTGACGAAGTGGACGAAGTGGAGGAAGTGGACGCAGTGGACGAAGTGGACGAAGTGGGGAAGTGGAGGAAATAGACGAAGTGGACGAAGTGGAGGAAGTGTAGGAAGTGGACGAAGTGGAGGAAGTGGACGAAGTGGACGAAGTGGAGGAAGTGGATGAAGTGGAGGAAGTTTACGAAGTGGAGGAAGTTCATGAAGTGGAGAACGTTCACGAAGGGGACGAAGTGCACGAAGGGGAGGAAGTGGAGGAAGTGGACGAAGTGGACGAAGTTGACGAAGTTGACGAAGTTGTGGAAGTGGTGGAAGTGGAGGACGTGGACGAAGTGGACGAAGTGGACGAACTGGACGAAGTGGATGAAGTTGACGAAGTGGACGAAGTGGAGGAAGTGGACGCAGTTGACGAAGTGGACGAAGTGGACGAAGTGGACGAAGTTAACGAAGTTGAAGAAGTGGAAGAAGTGGAAGAAGTGGACGAGGTGGACGAAGTGGACGAAGTGGAGGAAGTGGAGGAACTGGAGGAAGTGGAGGAAGTGGAGGACGTGGACGAAGTGGAGGGAGTGGAGGAAGTGGACGAAGTGGACGAAGTTGACGAAGTGGACGAAGTGGAGGAAGTGGACGAAGTGGACGAAGTGGACGAAGTGGACGAAGTTCACGAAGTTGAAGAAGATTACGAAGTGGACGAAGTGGACGAAGTGGACGAAGTCGAAGAAGATTACGAAGTGGACGAAGTGGACCAAGTTGACGAAGAGGATGAAGTGGACGAAGTTGACGAAGTTGAGGAAGTGGGGGAAATGGAAGAAGTGGAGTAACTGGAGGAAGGGGAGGAGGTGGACGATGTGGACGAAGTTGACGAAGTGGACGAAGTGGACGATGTGGACGAAATGGACGAAGTTGAGGAAGTGGACGAAGTGCGGAAGTAGAGGTAATAGACGAAGTGGAGGAAGTGGAAGAAATGGACGAAGTGGACGAACTAGACGAAGTGGACGAAGTCGAGGAAGTGGACGAAGTGGAGGAAACGGAGGAAGTAAACGAAGTGGAAGAAGTTGACGAAGTGGACGAAGTGGAGAAAGTGGAGGAAGTGGAGTAACTGGAGGAAGGGGAGGAGGTGGACGAAGTGGGCGAAGTTGACGAAGTGGACGAAGTGGACGAAGTCGACGAAGTGGACGAAGTGGACGAAGTCGACGAAGTGGACGAAGTGGACGAAGTCGACGAAGTGGACGAAGTGGACGAAGTTGACGAAGTGGAGGAGGTGAAGGAAGTGGAAGAAGTGGACGAAGTTGAGGAAGTGGAGGAAGTGGACGAAGTGAAGGAAGTTGTAGAAGTGGACGAAGTTGACGAAGTTCAAGAACTCGAAGTAGTCGACGAAGTGGAAAAAGTGGACGAAGTGGACGAAGTGGATGAAGTGGAGGAAATGGAGGATGTCCAGGAAGTGGAGGAAGTAGAGGGAGGAAGTGCATGAAGTTGACGAAGTGGAGGAAGTGGAAGAAGTTGACGAAGTTGAAGAAGTCTAAGAAGTGGAGGAAGTGGAGGAAGATTATGAAGTGGACGAAGTGGAGGAAATGGACGAAGTTGACGAAGTTGAAGAAGTGGACGAAGTGGACGAAGTGGAGCAAATTGACGAAGTTGACGAAGTGGACGAAGTGGAAGAAGTGGACGAAGTGGTAGAAGTGGAGGAAGTGGAGGACGTGGAGGGCGTGGAGGAAGTGGAGGAAGTGGAGGAGTGAAGGAAGTGGAGGAAGTGGAGGAAGGGGAGGAAGGGGAGGAAGTGGATGAAGGGGAGGAAGTGGAGTAACTGGAGGAAGGGGAGGAGGTGGACGAAGTGGGCGAAGTTGACGAAGTGGACGAAGTGGACGAAGTCGACGAAGTGGACAAAGTGGACGAAGTGGACGAAGTTGACGAAGTGGAGGAAGTGAAGGAAGTGGAAGAAGTGGACGAAGTTGAGGAAGTGGAGGAAGTGGACGAAGTGAAGGAAGTGGAGGAAGTGGACGAAGTGGAGGAAGTTGATGAACTTGACGAAGTGGACGGAGTGGAGGAAATGGACGAAGTTGACGAAGTGGACGAAGTGGACGAAGTTGAAGAAGTGGAAGAAGTGGAGGAAGTGGAGGAAATGGACGAACTTGACGAAGTGGACGAAGTCGAAGAAGTGGAGGAAGTGGAGGAAGTGAACGAAGTAGACAAAGTGCAGGAAGTTCAGGAAGTGGAGGAAGTGGGGGAAGTTGACGAAGTTGACTAACAGGAAGTTCAGGAAGTGGAGGAAGTGGGGGAAGTTGACAAAGTTGACGAAGTTGACTAAGTGGACGAAGTGGACGAAGTGGAGGAAGTGGAGGAAGTGGAAGAAGTGGACGAAGTTGACGAAGTGGACGAAGTTGACGAAGTGGAGGAAGTGGGCAAAGTGGAGGAAGTGGAGGAGGTGGAGGAAGTGGAGGAAGTTGACGAAGTGGAGGAAGATGACAAAGTGGACAAAGTGGACGAAGTAGAGGAAGTGGACGAAGTGTACGAAGTAGACGAAGTTGACGATGTGGACGAAGTTGACGAAGTGGACGAGGTTGACGAAGTGGAGGAAGTGGACGAAGTTGACAAAGTTGAAGAAGTGAAAGAAGTACAAGTGGACGAAGTGGTCGAAGTGTACGAAGTTGACGAAGTGGGGGAAATGGAGGAAGTAAACGAAGTGCAAGAAGTGGACGTAGTGGACGAAGTGGAGGAAGTGGAGGAGGAATTGGAGGAAGTTGACGACGTGGACGAAGTGGACGAAGAGGACGAAGTGGACGAAATGACGAATGGGAGAAAGTGGAGGAAGTGGACGAAGTTGACGAAGTGGATGAAGTGGACGAAGTGGACGAAGGGGACGAAGTCGAGGAAGTTGAAGAAGTGGAAGAAGTGGTAAAGTTTACGAAATGGACGAAGTGGAGGAAATCGACAAACTTGATGAAGTGGACGAATTGGATAAAGTGGACGAAGTGGAGGAAGTGGAGGAAGTAGACGAAGTGGAGGAAGCGGACGAAGCGGAGGAAGTGGATGAAGTGGATGAAGTTGACGAAGTGGACGAAGTGGTGGAAGTGGACGAACTTGACGAAGTGGACCAAGTTCAAGAAGTCGAAGAAGTGGACGAAGTGGATGAAAATTACGAAGTGGACGAAGTTGACGATGTGGAAGAATTTGACGAAGTGGACGAAGTTGACGAAGTGGACGAACTTGACGAAGTGGAGGAAGTGGAGGAAGCGGAAGAAGTGGAGTAATTGGAGGAAGTGGAGGAGGTGGACGAAGTGGATGAAGTGCACGAAGTGGACGAAGTTCACGAAGTATACGAAGTTGATAAATTTGAAGACGTCGAAGAAGTGGACGAAGTGGACGAAGCGGAGGAAATAGGCGAAGTGGACGAAGTTGACGAAGTGGAGGAAGTGGACAAGTGGTCGAAGTTTACGAAGTGGACGGAGTGGAAAAGTGGACGAAGGGGACGAAGTGGATGAAGTCGAGCAAGTTCACGAAGTGGAGCAAGTTCACGAAGTGGACAAAGTGCACGAAGTGGAGGAAGAGGACGAAGTTGACGAAGAGGACGAAGTTGACGAAGTTGATGAAGAGGTCAAAGTTGACGAAGTTGACGAAGTGGAGGAAGTGGAGGATGTGGACGAAGTGGAGGAAGTGGACGAAGTTGACGAAGTGGAGGAAGTTCACGAAGTGGGGGAAGTTCACGAAGTGGAGGAAGTGGACGAAGTGCCCGAAGTGGAGGAAGTGGAGGAAGTGAACGAAGTGGACAAAGTGCAGGAAGTTCAGGAAGTGGAGGAAGTGGGGGAAGTTGACGAAGTTGACTAAGTGGACGAAGTCGACGAAGTGGAGGAAGTGGAGGAAGTGGACGAAGTTGACGAAGTGGACGAAGTTGACGAAGTGGACGAAGTGGAGGAAGTGGAGGAAGTTCACGAAGTGGAAGAAGTTCACGAAGTGGAAGAAGTTCACGGAGTGGACGAAGTGGACGAACTTGACTAAGTGGAGGAAGTGCAAGAAGTGGAGTAATTGGAGGAAGTTGAGGAGGTGGACGAAGTGGACGAAGTGGACGAACTTGACGAAGTGGACGAAGTGGAGGAAGTGGACGAAGTGGAGGAAGTGGAAGAAGTGGAGGAAGTGGAGGAAGTGGAGGAAGTGGAGGAAGTGGACGAAGTTCACGAAGTGGAAGAAGTTCACGAAGTGGAAGAAGTTCACGGAGTGGACGAAGTGGACGAACTTGACTAAGTGGAGGAAGTGCAAGAAGTGGAGTAATTGGAGGAAGTTGAGGAGGTGGACGAAGTGGACGAAGTTGACGAAGTCGACGAAGTGGACGAAGTGGACGAAGTGGACGAAGTGGACGAAGTGGACGAAGTGGACGAAGTGGACGAAGTGGACGAAGTGAAGGAAGTGAAGGAAGTGGAGGAAATAGACGAAGTGGAGGAAGTGGAAGAAGTGGACGAAGTGGAGGAAGTGGAGGAAGTGGAGGAAGTTCACGAAGTCGAAGAAGTTCACGAAGTGGAAGAAGTTCACGGAGTGGACGAAGTGGACGAACTTGACTAAGTGGAGGAAGTGCAAGAAGTGGAGTAATTGGAGGAAGTTGAGGAGGTGGACGAAGTGGACGAAGTTGACGAAGTATACGAAGTTGACGAAGTTGAAGAAGTCGAAGAAGTGGACGAAGTGGAAGAAGATTACGAAGTGGAGGAAGTAGACGAAGTTGACGATGTGGAAGAAGTTCACGAAGTCGAGGAAGTGGACGAAGTGGAGGAAGTTGACGAAGTGGACGAAGTGGAGAAAGTAGATGAAGTGGAGTAACTGGAGGAAGGGGAGGAGGTGGACGAAGTGCACGAAGTGCACGAAGTTGACGAAGTGGACGAAGTGGACGAAGTAGAGGAAGCGGACGAAATGGACGAAGTGGAGGAAGTGGACGAAGTGAACGAAGTGGGGAAGTGGAGGATATAGACGAAGTGGAGTAAGTGGAAGAAGTGGACTAAGTGGAGGAAGTGGACGAAGTGGAAGAAGTTCACGAAGTGGAAGAAGTTCACGAAGTGGACAAAGTGGACGAACTTGACTAAGTGCAAGAAGTGCAGTAATTGGAGGAAGTGGAGGAGGTGGACGAAGTCGACGAAGTGGAAGAAGTCGACGAAGTGGACGAAGTATACGAAGTTGACGAAGTTGAAGAAGTCAAAGAAGTGGACGAAGTGGAAGAAGATTACGAAGTGGAGGAAGTAGACGAAGTTGACGATGTGGATGAAGTTGACGAAGTGGAGGGAGTGGCCAAATTGACAAAGTGGACGAAGTGGAGGAAGTGGAGGAGGTGGACGAAGTGGACGAAGTTGACGAAGCGGACGAAGTGGAGGAAATAGGAGAAGTGGAGTAACTGGAGGAAGGGGAGGAGGTGGACGAAGTGGACAAAGTGGACGAACTGGACGAACAGGACGAAGTCGAGGAAGTGGACGAAGTGGAGGAAGCAGAGGAAGTAGACGAAGTGGAGGAAGTTGACGAAGTGGACGAAGTGGAGAAGTGGACGAAGTTCGACGAAGTGGAAGAACTGGACGAAGTGGACGAAGTGGAGGAAGTGGACGAAGTGGAGGAAGTGGACGAAGTGGAGGAAGTGGACGAAGTGGGGAAGTGGAGGAAATAGACGAAGTGGAGGAAGTGGAAGAAGTGGAAGAAGTGGACGAAGTGGAGGAAGTGGACGAAGTGGAGGAAGTGGAGGAAGTTCACGAAGTGGACGAAGTGGACGAAGTTGACGAAGTGGACGAAGTTGACGAAGTGGACGAAGTGGACGAAGTGGACGAAGTGGAAGAAGTAGAGGAAGTTGAGGAAGTGGAGGAAGTGGAGGAAGTGAAGGAAGTGGAGGAAGTGGAGGAAGTTGAGGAACTTGACGAAGTGGAAGAAGTTGACGAAGTGGAGCAAGTGGCCAAATTGACAAAGTGGAGGAAGTGGAGGAAGTGGAAGAAGTGGAGTAATTGGAGGAAGTGGAGGAGGTGGACGAAGTGGACGAAGTGGACGAAGTCGAGGAAGTGGACCAAGGGAGGAAGCAGAGGAAGTCGACGAAGTGGAGGAAGTTGACGAAGTGGACGAAGTGGAGAAAGTAGATGAAGTGGAGTAACTGGAGGAAGGGGAGGAGGTGGACGAAGTGGACGAAGTGCACGAAGTTGACGAAGTCGACGAAGTGGACGAAGTGGAGGAAGCGAACGAAATGGACGAAGTGGAGGAAGTGGACGAAGTGGGGAAGTGGAGGATATAGACGAAGTGGAGGAAGTGGAAGAAGTGGACGAAGTGGACGAAGTGGAGGAAGTTCACGAAGTGGAAGAAGTTCACGAAGTGGACAAAGTGGACGAACTTGACTAAGTGGAGGAAGTGCAAGAAGTGGAGTAATTGGCGGAAGTTGAGGAGGTGGACGAAGTGGACGAAGTGGACGAAGTTGACGAAGTATACGAAGTTGACGAAGTTGAAGAAGTCGAAGAAGTGGACGAAGTGGAAGAAGATTACGAAGTGGAGGAAGTAGACGAAGTTGACGAAGTGGAGGGAGTGGCCAAATTGACAAAGTGGACGAAGTGGAGGAAGTGGAGGAGGTGGACGAAGTGGACGAAGCGGACGAAGTGGAGGAAATAGAAGAAGTGGAGTAACTCGAGGAAGGGGAGGAGGTGGACGAAGTGGACGAACTGGACGAAGTCGAGGAAGTGGACGAAGTGGAGGAAGCAGAGGAAGTAGACGAAGTGGAGGCAGTTGACGAAGTGGACGAAGTGGAGAAGTGGACGAAGTGGACGAAGTTGGACGAAGTGGAAGAAGTGGACGAAGTGGAGGAAGTGGACAAAGTGGAGGAAGTGGACGAAATGGACGAAGTGGAGGAAGTGGACGAAGTGGACGAAGTGGGGAAGTGGAGGAAATAGACGAAATGGAGGAAGTGGACGAAGTGGAGGAAGTGGACGAAGTGGAGGAACTGGAGGAACTGGAGGAAGTTCACGAAGTGGACGAAGTGGATAAAGTTGACGAAGTGGACGAAGTGGACGAAGTGGACGAAGTTGACGAAGTGGACGAAGTGGACAAAGTGGACGAAGTGGAAGAAGTGGACGAAGTTGAGGAAGTGGAGGAAGTGAAGGAAGTGGAGGAAGTGGAGGAAGTGGAGGAAGTTGATGAACTTGGCGAAGTGGACGGAGTGGAGGAAGGGAAGGAAGGAGAGGAAGCGGAGGAAGCGGAGGAAGTGGAGGAAGTGGAGGAAGTGGAGGAAATGGAGGAAGTGGACGATGTGGTCGAAGTGGACAAAGTGGACAAAGATGACGTAGTTGAAGAAGTGGAAGAAGTGGACGAAGTGGAGGAAATGGACGAACTTGACGAAGTGGATGAAGTCGAAGAAATGGAGGAAGTGGAGCTAGTGAACGAAGTTGACGAAGTGCAGGAAGTTCAGGAAGTGGAGGAAGTGGGGAAGTTGACGAAGTTGACTAAGTTGACTAAGTTGACGAAGTGGACGAAGTGGACGAAGTGGAAGAAGTGGACGAAGTTGACGAAGTGGACGAAGTGGAGGAAGTGGAGGAAGTGGGCAAAGTGGACGAAGTGGACGAAGTTGACGAAGTGCAGGAAGATGACAAAGTGGGTAAAGTGGACGAAGTAGAGGAAGTGGACGAAGTGTACGAATTAGACGAAGTTGACAAAGTGGACGAAGTTGAAGAACTGGACGAGGTTGACGAAGTGGAGGAAGTGGACGAAGTTGACAAAGTTGAAGAAGTGAAAGAAGTACAACTGGACGAAGTGGTCGAAGTGTACGAAGTGGACGAAGTGGGGGAAATGGAGGAAGTGAACGAAGTGCAAGAAGTGGACGTAGTGGACGAAGTGGAGGAGGAAGTGGAGGAAGTTGACGACGTGGACAAAGTGGACGAAGAGGACGAAGTGGACGAAGTGGATGAAGTGGACGAAGTTGAAGAAGTGGAAGAAGTGGTAAAGTTTACAAAGTGGAAGAAGTGGAGGAAATCGACAAAGTGGAAGAAGTGGAGGAAATCGACAAAGTTGATGAAGTGGACGAATTGGATAAAGTGGACGAAGTAGACGAAGTCGATGAAGTGGATGAAGTTGACGAAGTGGACGAAGTGGAGGAAGTGCACGAACTTGACGAAGTGGACGAAGTTGACGAAGTTGAAGAAGTCGAAGAAGTGGACGAAGTGGATGAAAATTACGAAGTGGAAGAAGTTGACGAAGTGGACGAAGTTGACGAAGTGGACGAACTTGACGAAGTGGAGGAAGTGGAGGAAGCGGAAGAAGTGGAGTAATTGGAGGAAGTGGAGGAGGTGGACGAAGTGGATGAAGTGGACGAAATGGACGAAGTTGACGAAGTATACGAAGTGGATGAAGTTGAAGACGTCGAAGAAGTGGACGAAGTGGACGAAGCGGAGGAAATTGGCGAAGTGGACGAAGTTGACGAAGTGGAGGAAGTGGACAAGTGGACGAAGTGGAGAAGTGGACGAAGTGGATGAAGTTGACGAAGTGGAGGAAGTGGAGGAAGTCGAGGAAGGTGACGAAGTGGAGGAAGTTCACGAAGTGGACGAAGTACACGAAGTGGAGGAAGTGGACGAAGTGGACGAAGTTGACGATGAGGACGAAGTAAACGAAGTTGATTAAGAGGTCGAAGTTGACGAAGTTCAGGAAGTGGAGGA
This sequence comes from Vigna umbellata, assembly GCF_029865625.1. Taxonomy (NCBI): domain Eukaryota; kingdom Viridiplantae; phylum Streptophyta; class Magnoliopsida; order Fabales; family Fabaceae; genus Vigna; species Vigna umbellata. The sequence continues at coordinate 808,970 of NC_142168.1, forward strand.
AGTGGAGGATGTGGACGAAGTAGACGAAGTGGAGGAAGTGGACGAAGTTGACGAAGTGGACGAAGTGGAGGATGTGGACGCAGTGGACGAAGTGGGGAAGTGGAGGAAATAGACGAAGTGGACGAAGTGGAGGAAGTGGAGCAAGTGGAGGAAGTGGACGAAGTGGAGGAAGTGGACGAAGTGGACGAAGTGGAGGAAGTTCACGAAGTGGAGGAAGTTCATGAAGTGGAGAAAGTTCACGAAGTGGACGAAGTGCACGAAGTGGAGGAAGTGGACGAAGTGGACGAAGTTGACGAAGAGGACGAAGTTGTGGAAGTGGAGGAAGTGGAGGAAGTGGAGGACGTGGACGAACTGGACGAAGTGGATGAAGTTGACGAAGTGGACGAAGTGGAGGAAGTGGACGTAGTTGACGAAGTGGACGAAGTGGAGGAAGTGGACGAAGTTCACGAAGTTGAAGAAGTGGAAGAAGTGGACGAGGTGGACGAAGTGGAGGAAGTGGACGAAGTGGAGGAACTGGAGGAAGTGGAGGAAGTGGAGGACGTGGACGAAGTGGAGGGAGTGGAGGAAGTGGACGAAGTGGACGAAGTTGACGAAGTTGACGAAGTGGACGAAGTTGACGAAGTTGACGAAGTGGACGAAGTGGAGGAAGTGGACGAAGTGGACGAAGTTCACGAAGTTGAAGAAGTGAAAGAAGTGGACAAAGTGGACGAAGTCGAAGAAGATTACGAAGTGGACGAAGTGGACCAAGTTGACGAAGAGGATGAAGTGGACGAAGTTGACGAAGTTGAGGAAGTGGGGGAAATGGAAGAAGTGGAGTAACTGGAGGAAGGGGAGGAGGTGGACAAAGTGGACGAAGTTGACGAACTGGACGAAGTGGACGAAGAGGATGAAGTGGACGAAGTGGAGGAAGTGGACGAAGTGGACGAAGTTGACGATGTGGACGAACTTGACTAAGTGGAGGAAGTGGAAGAAGTGGAGTAATATGAGGAAGTGGAGGAGGTGGACGAAGTGGACGAAGGTGACGAAGTTGACGAAGTGGACGAAGTTGACGAAGTTGACGAAGTATACGAAGCTGACGAAGTTGAAGAAGTTGAAGAAGTGGACGAAGTGGAAGAAGTTGACGAAGTGGAAAAAGTTGACGAAGTGGAGGAAGTGGACAAACTTGACCAAGTGGAGGAAGTGGAGGAAGTGGAAGAATTGGAGGAAGTTGACGAAGTGGAGGACGCGGAGGAAGTGCACGAAGTGGAGGAAGTGGAGGAAGTGGACGAAGTGGAGAAAGTGGATGAAGTGGAGTAACTGGAGGAAGGGGAGGAGGTGGACGATGTGGACGAAGTTGACGAAGTGGACGAAGTGGACGAAGTGGACGATGTGGACGAAATGGACGAAGTTGAGGAAGTGGACGAAGTGCGGAAGTAGAGGAAATAGACGAAGTGGAGGAAGTGGAAGAAATGGACGAAGTGGACGAAGTCGAGGAAGTGGACGAAGTGGAGGAAACGGAGGAAGTAAACGAAGTGGAAGAAGTTGACGAAGTGGACGAAGTGGAGAAAGTGGAGGAAGTGGAGTAACTGGAGGAAGGGGAGGAGGTGGACGAAGTGGGCGAAGTTGACGAAGTGGACAAAGTGGACGAAGTCGACGAAGTGGACGAAGTGGACGAAGTTGACGAAGTGGAGGAAGTGGAGGAAGTGGAAGAAGTGGACGAAGTTGAGGAAGTGGAGGAAGTGGACGAAGTGAAGGAAGTGGAGGAAGTGGACGAAGTGGAGGAAGTTGATGAACTTGACGAAGTGGACGGAGTGGAGGAATAGGAGGAAGGAGAGGAAGCGGAAGAAGCGGAGGTAGTCGAGGAAGTGGAAGAAGTGAAGGAAATGGAGGAAGTGGACGAAGTGGTGGAAGTGGACGAAGTGGACGAAGTTGAAGAAGTGGAAGAAGTGGAGGAAGTGGAGGAAATGGACGAACTTGACGAAGTGAACGAAGTCGAAGAAGTGGAGGAAGTGAACGAAATAGACAAAGTGCAGGAAGTTCAGGAAGTGGAGAAAGTGGGGGAAGTTGACGAAGTTGACGAAGTTGACTAACAGGAAGTTCAGGAAGTGGAGGAAGTGGGGGAAGTTGACGAAGTTGACGAAGTTGACTAAGTGGACGAAGTGGACGAAGTGGAGGAAGTGGAGGAAGTGGAAGAAGTGGACGAAGTTGACGAAGTGGACGAAGTAGAGGAAGTGGAGGAAGTGGGCAAAGTGGAGGAAGTGGAGGAGGTGGAGGAAGTGGAGGAAGTTGACGAAGTGGAGGAAGATGACAAAGTGGACAAAGTGGACGAAGTAGAGGAAGTGGACGAAGTGTACGAAGTAGACGAAGTTGACGATGTGGACGAAGTTGACGAAGTGGACGAGGTTGACGAAGTGGAGGAAGTGGACGAAGTTGACAAAGTTGAAGAAGTGAAAGAAGTACAAGTGGACGAAGTGGTCGAAGTGTACGAAGTGGACGAAGTGGGGGAAATGGACGAAGTGAACGAAGTGCAAGAAGTGGACGAAGTGGAGGAAGTGGAGGAGGAATTGGAGGAAGTTGACGACGTGGACGAAGTGGACGAAGAGGACGAAGTGGACGAAATGACGAATGGGAGAGAGTGGAGGAAGTGGACGAAGTTGACGAAGTGGATGAAGTGGACGAAGTGGACGAAGGGGACGAAGTCGAGGAAGTTGAAGAAGTGGAAGAAGTGGTAAAGTTTACGAAATGGACGAAGTGGAGGAAATCGACAAACTTGATGAAGTGGACGAATTGGATAAAGTGGACGAAGTGGAGGAAGTGGAGGAAGTAGACGAAGTGGAGGAAGCGGACGAAGCGGAGGAAGTGGATGAAGTGGATGAAGTTGACGAAGTGGACGAAGTGGTGGAAGTGGACGAACTTGACGAAGTGGACCAAGTTCAAGAAGTCGAAGAAGTGGACGAAGTGGATGAAAATTACGAAGTGGACGAAGTTGACGATATGGAAGAATTTGACGAAGTGGACGAAGTTGACGAAGTGGACGAACTTGACGAAGTGGAGGAAGTGGAGGAAGCGGAAGAAGTGGAGTAATTGGAGGAAGTGGAGGAGGTGGACGAAGTGGATGAAGTGGACGAAGTGGACGAAGTTCACGAAGTGGACGAAGTTGACGAAGTTCACGAAGTATACGAAGTTGATAAATTTGAAGACGTCGAAGAAGTGGACGAAGTGGACGAAGCGGAGGAAATAGGCGAAGTGGACGAAGTTGACGAAGTGGAGGAAGTGGACAAGTGGTCGAAGTTTACGAAGTGGACGAAGTGGAAAAGTGGACGAAGGGGACGAAGTGGATGAAGTCGAGCAAGTTCACGAAGTGGAGCAAGTTCACGAAGTGGACAAAGTGCACGAAGTGGAGGAAGAGGACGAAGTTGACGAAGAGGACGAAGTTGACGAAGTGGATGAAGAGGTCAAAGTTGACGAAGTTGACGAAGTGGAGGAAGTGGAGGATGTGGACGAAGTGGAGGAAGTGGACGAAGTTGACGAAGTGGAGGAAGTTCACGAAGTGGGGGAAGTTCACGAAGTGGAGGAAGTGGACGAAGTGCACGAAGTGGAGGAAGTGGAGGAAGTGAACGAAGTGGACAAAGTGCAGGAAGTTCAGGAAGTGGAGGAAGTAGGGGAAGTTGACGAAGTTGACTAAGTGGACGAAGTCGACGAAGTGGAGGAAGTGGAGGAAGTGGACGAAGTTGACGAAGTGGACGAAGTTGACGAAGTGGACGAAGTGGAGGAAGTGGAGGAAGTGGAGGAAGTTGACGAAGTGGAGGAAGATGACAAAGTGGACAAAGTGGACGAAGTAGAGGAAGTGGACGAAGTGTACGAAGTAGACGAAGTTGACGAAGTTGACGAAGTTGACGAAGTTGACGAAGTTGACGAAGTTGACGAAGTTGACGAAGTTGACGAAGTGGACGAGGTTGACGAAGTGGAGGAAGTGGACGAAGTTGACAAAGTTGAAGAAGTTAAAGAAGTACAAGTGGACGAAGTGGTCGAAGTGGGGGAAATGGAGGAAGTGAACGAAGTGCAAGAAGTGGACGTAGTGGACGAAGTGGAGGAGGAATTGGAGGAGGTTGACGACGTGGACGAAGAGGACGAAGTGGACGAAATGACGAATGGGAGAAAGTGGAGGAAGTGGACGAAGTTGACAAAGTGGATGAAGTGGACGAAGGGGACGAAGTCGACGAAGTTGAAGAAGTGGAAGAAGTGGTAAAGTTTAGTAAGTGGACGAAGTGGAGGAAATCGACAAACTTGATGAAGTGGACGAATTGGATAAAGTGGACGAAGTGGAGGAAGTGGACGAAGTAGACGAAGTTGACAAACTTGAAGAAGTGAAAGAAGTACAAGTGGTCGAAGTGTACTAAGTGGACAAAGTGGGGAAAATGGAGGAAGTGAACAAAGTGCATGAAGTGGACGTAGTGGACGAAGTCGAGGAAGTGGAGGAAGTGGAGGAAGTTGACGAAGTGGACGAAGTGGACGAAGTGGACGAAGTGGACGAAGAGGACGAAGTGGACGAAGTGGACAAAGTGGACCAAGTGGACGAAGTGGGCGAAATGAGGAATGGGAGGAAGTGGACGAAGTGGACGAAGTTGACGAAGTGGATGAAGAGGACGAAGTGGAGGAAGTGGACGAAGTCGACGAAGTTGAAGAACTGCAAGAAGTGGTAAAGTTTACGAAGTGGACGAAGTGGAGGAAATCGACAAAGTTGATGAAGTGGACGAATTTGATAAAGTGGACGAAGTGGAGGAAGTGGACGAAGTAGACGAAGTGGAGGAAGTGGACGAAGCGGAGGAAGTGGATGAAGTGGTTGAAGTTGACGAAGTGGACGAAGTGGAGGAAGTGGACGAACTTGCGAAGTGGACGAAGTTGACGAAGTCGAAGAAGTGGACGAAGTGGATGAAAATTACGAAGTGGATGAAGTTGACGATGTGGAAGAATTTGACGAAGTGGACGAAGTTGACGAAGTGGACGAACTTGACGAAGTGGAGGAAGTGGAGGAAGCGGAAGAAGTGGAGTAATTGGAGGAAGTGGAGGAGGTGGACGAAGTGGATGAAGTGGACGAAGTGGACGAAGTATACGAAGTTGATAAATTTGAAGACGTCGAAGAAATGGACGAAGTGGACGAAGCGAAGGAAAAAGGCGAAGTGGACGAAGTTGACGAAGTGGAGGAAGTGGACAAGTGGACGAAGTTTACGAAGTGGACGAAGTGGAAAAGTGGACGAAGTGGATGAAGTCGAGGAAGTTCACGAAGTGGAGCAAGTTCACGAAGTGGACAAAGTGCACGAAGTGGAGGCAGTGGAGGAAGTGGACGAAGTTGACGAAGAGGACGAAGTTGACGAAGTTGATGAAGAGGTCAAAGTTGACGAAGTTGACGAAGTGGAGGAAGTGGAGGAAGTGGAGGAAGTGGAGGATGTGGACGAAGTGGAGGAAGTGGAGGAAGTGGAGGAAGTTGACGAAGTGGAGGAAGTTCACGAAGTGGAGGAAGTGTACGAAGTGCACGAAGTGGAGGAAGTGGAGGAAGTGGAGGACGTGGACGAAGTGGACGAAGTGGAGGAAGTGGGTGAAGTTGACGAAGTGGATGAAGTGGAGGAAGTGGACGCAGTTGACGAAGTGGATGAAGTGGACGAAGTTCACGAAGTTGAAGAAGTGGAGGAAGTGGAGGAGGTGGACGAAGTGGATGAAGTGGACGAAGTGACGAAGTGCACGAAGTGGACGAAGTTGACGAAGTTGATAAATTTGAAGACGTCGAAGAAGTGGACGAAGTGGACGAACCGGAGGAAACAGGCGAAGTGGACGAAGTTGCCGAAGTGGAGGAAGTGGACAAGTGGACGAAGTTTACGAAGTGGACGAAGTGGAAAACTGGACGAAGTGGACGAAGTGGATGAAGTCGAGGAAGTTCACGAAGTGGAGCAAGTTCACGAAGTGGACAAAGTGCACGAAATGGAGGAAGTGGAGGAAGTGGAGCAAGTGGACGAAGTTGACGAAGAGGACGAAGTTGACGAAGTTGATGAAGAGGTCAAAGTTGAGGAAGTGGAGGAAGTGGAGGATGTGGACGAAGTGGAGGAAGTGGACGAAGTTGACGAAGTGGAGGAAGTTCACGAAGTGGAGGAAGTTCACGAAGTGGAGGAAGTGGACGAAGTGCACGAAATGGAGGAAGTGGAGGAAGTGGAGGAAGTGGAGGACGTGGACGAAGTGGACGAAGTGCAAGAAGTAAACAAGTGGGTGAAGTTGACGAAGTGGATGAAGTGGAGGAAGTGGACGTAGTTGACGAAGTGGATGAAGTGGACGAAGTTCATAAAGTTGAAGAAGTGGAAGAAGTGGACGAAGTGGAAGAAGTGGAGGAAGTGGAGGAAGTGGACGAAGTGGAGGAAGTGGAGGAAGTGGAGGAAGTGGAGGAACTGGAGGAAGTGGAGGACGTGGACGAAATGGACGAAGTGGACGAGGTGGAGGAAGTGGACGAAGTGGACGAAGTTGACGAAGTGGACGAAGGGGACGAAGTGGAGGAAGTGGACGAAGTGGAGGAAGTGGACGCAGTTGACGAAGTGGACGAAGTGGATGAAGTGGACGAAGTTCACGAAGTTGAAGAAGTGGAAGAAGTGGACAAAGTGGAAGAAGTGGACGAAGTCAAAGAAGATTACGAAGTGGACGAAGTGGACGAAGTGGACCAAGTGGACGAAGTTGACGAAGTTGAGGAAGTGGGGGAAATGGAAGAAGTGGAGTAACTATAGGAAGGGGAGGAGGGGGACGAAGTGGACGAAGTTGACGAACTGGACGAAGTGGACGAAGTGGACGAAGTGGACGAAGAGGATGAAGTGGACGAAGTGGTGGAAGTGGACGAAGTGGAATAAGTTGACGATGTGGACGAACTTGACTAAGTGGAGGAAGTGGAAGAAGTGGAGTAATTGGAGGAAGGGGAGGAGGTGGACGAAGTTGACGAACTGGACGAAGTGGACGAAGTGGACGAAGTTGACGAAGTGGACGAAGTGGACGAAGTGGACGAAGTGGAGGAAGTGGACGAAGTGGACCAAGTGGACCAAGTGGACGAAGTGGACGAAGTGGGTAAAGTGGACGAAGTGGACGAAGTTGACGAAGTTGACGATGAGGACGAAGTTCACGAAGTTGATGAAGAGGTCGAAGTTCACGAAGTTCAGGAAGTGGAGGAAGTGGAGGATGTGTACGAAGTGGAGGAAGTGGACGAAGTTGACGAAGTGGACGAAGTGGAGGAAGTGGACGCAGTCGACGAAGTGGACGAAGTGGATGAAGTGGACGAAGTTCACGAAGTTGAAGAAGTTGAAGAAGTGGACGAAGTGGAAGAAGTGGACGAAGTGGAGGAAGATTACGAAGTGGACGAAGCGGAGGAAATGGACGAAGTTGACGAAGTGGACCAAGTGGACGAAGAGGATGAAGTGGAGGAAGTGGAGGAAATGGAAGAAGTGGAGTAACTAGAGGAAGGGGAGGAGGTGGCTGAAGTGGACGAAGTTGACGAACTGGACGAAGTGGACGAAATGGAGGAAGTGGACGAAGTGGAGGAAATGGACGAGGTGGACGAAGTGGAGGAAGTGGACGAAGTCGACGAAGTTGAAGAAGTGGAAGAAGTGGCTGAAGTGGTCAAAGTTTACGAAGTGGACGAATTGGAGGAAATCGACAAAGTTAATGAAGTGGAGGAATTGGATAAAGTGGACGAAGTGGAGGAAGTGGACGAAGTAGACGAAGTGGACGAAGTGGACAAGGCGGAGGAAGTGGATGAAGTGGATGAAGTTGACGAAGTGGAGGAAGTGGAGGAAGTGGACGAACTTGACGAAGTGGACGAAGTTGACGAAGTGGACGAAGTTGACGAAGTTGAAGAAGTCGAAGAAGTGGACGAAGTGGAAGAAGATTACGAAGTGGAGGAAGTGGTCGAAGTTGACGATGTGGAAGAAGTTGACGAAGTGGAGGAAGTGGACAAACTTGACAAAGTGGAGGAAGTGGAAGAAGCTGAGTAATTGGAGGAAGTGGAGGAAATGGAAGAAGTGGAGTAACTGGAGGAAGGGGAGGAGGTGGACGAAGTGGAGGAAGTGGACGAAGTGGAGGAAGCGGAGGAAGTAGACGAAGTGGAGGAAGTTGACGAAGTGGACGAAGTGGAGAAAGTGGACGAAGTGGAGAAAGTGGACGAAGTGTAGTAACTGGAGGAAGGGGAGGAGGTGGACGAAGTGGACGAAATGGACGAAGTGGACGAAGTAGGGAAGTGGAGGAAATAGACGAAGTGGAGGAAGTGGACGAAGTGGAGGAAGTGGACGAAGTGTAGGAAGTGGACGAAGTTGACGAAGTTGAAGAAGTCGAAGACGTGGACGAAGTGGAAGAAGATTATGAAGTGGACGAAGTGGACGAAGTGGAGGAAGTGGACGAAGTGGACCAAGTGGACGAAGTGGACCAAGTGGGCAAAGTGGAGGAAGTGGACGAAGGTGACGAAGTATACGAAGTTGACGAAGTTGAAGAAGTCGAGGAAGTGGACGAAGTGTTCGAAGCGGAGGAAATGGACAAGTGGACGAAGTTGACGAAGTGGAGGAAGTGGAGGAAGTGGACGAAATGGAGGAAGTCGAGGAAGTTCACGAAGTGGACGAAGTGCACGAAGTGGAGGAAGTGGACGAAGTTCACGAAGTTGAAGAAGTTGAAGAAGTGGACGAAGTGGAAGAAGTGGACGAAGTGGAGGAAGATTACGAAGTGGACGAAGCGGAGGAAATGGACGAAGTTGACGAAGTGGACCAAGTGGACGAACAGGATGAAGTGGTGGAAGTGGAGGAAATGGAAGAAGTGGAGTCACTAGAGGAAGGGGAGGAGGTGGATGAAGTGGACGAAGTAGACGAACTTGACGAAGTGGACGAAGTGGATGAAGTGGAGGAATTGGACGAAGTGGAGGAAGTGGACGAGGTGGACGAAGTGGAGGAAGTGGACCAAGTCGACGAAGTTGAAGAAGTGGAAGAAGTGGCTGAAGTGGTCAAAGTTTACGAAGTGGACGAAGTGGAGGAAATCGAAAAGTTAATGAAGTGGACGAATTGGATAAAGCGGACGAAGTGGAGGAAGTAGACGAAGTGGACGAAGTGGACAAGGCGGAGGAAGTGGATGAAGTGGATGAAGTTGACGAAGTGGACGAAGTGGACGAAGTGCAGGAAGTGGACGAACTTGACGAAGTGGACGAAGTTGACGAAGTTGACGAAGTCGAAGAAGTGGACGAAGTGGAAAAAGATTAAGAAATGGAGGAAGTGGTCGAAGTTGACGATGTCGAAGAAGTTGACGAAGTGGAGGAAGTGGACAAACTTGACAAAGTGGAGGAAATGGAAGAAGTGGAGTAACTAGAGGAAGGGGAGGAGGTGGATGAAGTGGACGAAGTTGACGAACTGGACGAAGTGGACAAAATGGAGGGAGTGCACGAAGTGGAGGAAGTGGACGAGGTGGACGAAGTGGACGAAGTCGACGAAGTTGAAGAAGTGGAAAAAGTGGCTGAAGTGATCAAAGTTTATGAAGTGGACGAATTGGAGGAAATCGACAAAGTTAATGAAGTGGACGAATTGGATAAAGTGGACGAAGTGGATGAAGTGGACGAAGTAGACGAAGTGGACGAAGTGGACAAGGCGGAGGAAGTGGATGAAGTGGATGAAGTTGACGAAGTGGACGAAGTGGAGGAAGTGGACGAACTTGACGAAGTGCACGAAGTTGACGAAGTTGAAGAAGTCGAAGAAGTGGACGAAGTGGAAGAAGATTACGAAGTGGAGGAAATGGTCGAAGTTGACGATGTGGAAGAAGTTGACGAAGTGGAGGAAGTGGACAAACTTGACAAAGTGGAGGAAGTAGAAGAAGTGGAGTAATTGGAGGAAGTGGAGGAGGTGGACGAATTTGACGAAGTGGACGAAGTGGAGGAAATGGAAGAAGTGGAGTAACTGGAGGAAGGGGAGGAGGTGGACGAAGTTGATGAACTGGACGAAGTAGACGAAGTGGAGGAAGTCGACGAAGTGGAGGAAGCGGAGGAAGTAGACGAAGTGGAGGAAGTTGACGAAGTGACGAAGTGGAGAAAGTAGACGAAGTGCAGTAACTGGAGGAAGGGGAGGAGGTGGACGAAGTGGACGAAGTGGACGAAATGGACGAAGTTGACGAAGTGGACGAAGTGGACGAAGTGGACGAAATGGACGAAGTGGACGAAGTAGGGAAGTGGAGGAAATAGATGAAGTGGAGGAAGTGGACGAAGTGGAGGAAGTGGACGAAGTTGACGAAGTTGAAGAAGTCGAAGACGTGGACGAAGTGGAAGAAGATTATGAAGTGGACGAAGTTGACGAAGTGAACGAAGTGGAGGAAGTGGACGAAGCGGACGAAGTGGGCAAAGTGGACGAAGTGCACGAAGTGGGCAAAGTTGACGAAGTGGACGAAGGTGACGAAGTAGACGAAGTTGAAGAATTCGAAGAAGTGGACGAAGTGTTCGAAGCGGAGGAAATGGACAAGTGCACGAAGTTTACGACGTGGAGAAGTGGACGAAGTGGACGAAGTTGACGAAGTGGAGGAAGTTCACGAAGTGGACGAAGTGCACGAAGTGGAGGAAGTGGAGGAAGTGGACGAAGTTGACGATGAGGACGAAGTTGATGAAGAGGTCGAAGTTGACGAAGTTCAGGAAGTGGAGGAAGTGGAGGATGTGGACGAAGCGGAGGAAGTGGACGAAGTTGACGAAGTGGAGGAAGTGGAGGAAGTGGACGCAGTTGACGAAGTGGACGAAGTGGATGAAGTGGACGAAGTTCACGAAGTTGAAGAAGTTGAAGAAGTGGACGAAGTGGAAGAAGTGGACGAAGTGGAGGAAGATTACGAAGTGGACGAAGCGGAGGAAATGGACGGAGTTGACGAAGTGGACCAAGTGGACGAAGAGGATGAAGTGGAGAAAGTGGAGGAAATGGAAGAAGTGGAGTAACTAGAGGAAGGGGAGGAGGTGGATGAAGTGGACGAAGTTGACGAACCGGACGAAGTGGATGAAGTGGAGGAAGAGGACGAAGTGGAGGAAGTGGACGAGGTGGACGAAGTGGAGGAAGTGGAGGAAGTGGACCAAGTCGACGAAGTTGAAGAAGTGGAAGAAGTGGCTGAAGTGGTCAAAGTTTACGAAGTGGACGAATTGGTGGAAATCGACAAAGTTAATGAAGTGGACGAATTGGAGAAAGTGGACGAAGTGGAGGAAGTGGACGAAGTAAACGAAGTGGACGAAGTGGACAAGGCGGAGGAAGTGGATGAAGTGGATGAAGTTGACGAAGTGGAGGAAGTGGACGAACTTGACGAAGTGGACGAAGTTGACGAAGTTGAAGAAGTCGAAGAAGTGGACGAAGTGGAAGAAGATTACGAAGTGGAGGAAGTGGTCGAAGTTGACGATGTGGAAGAAGTTGACGAAGTGGAGGAAGTGGACAAACTTGACAAAGTGGAGGAAGTGGAAGAAGTGGAGTAATTGGAGGAAGTGGAGGAGGTGGACGAATTTGACGAAGTGGACGAAGTGAAGGAAATCGAAGAAGTGGAGTAACTGGAGGAAGAGGAGGAGGTGGACGAAGTTGACGAACTGGACGAAGTGGACGAAGTGGAGGAAGTGGACGAAGTGGAGGAAGCGGAGGAAGTAGACGAAGTGGAGGAAGTTGACGAAGTGGACGAAGTGGAGAAAGTGGACGAAGTGGAGTAACTGGAGGAAGGGGAGGAGGTGGACGAAGTGGACGAAGTTGACGAAGTGGACGAAGTGGACGAAGTGGACGAGGTGGACGAAATGGACGAAGTAGGGAAGTGGAGGAAATAGACGAAGTGCAGGAAGTGGACGAAGTGGAGGAAGTGGACGAAGTGTAGGAAGTGGACGAAGTTGACGAAGTTGAAGAAGTCGAAGACGTGGACGAAGTGGAAGAAGATTATGAAGTGGACAAAGTCGACGAAGTGGACGGAGTTGACGAAGAGGACGAAGTTGACGAAGTGGACGAAGTGGACGAAGTGGACGAAGTTGACGAAGTGGACGAAGTGGAGGAAGTGGAGGAAGTGGAAGAAGTGGAGTAACTGGAGGAAGTGGAGGAGGTGGACGAAGTTGACGAGGTGGACGAAGTGGACGAACTTGACGAAGCGCAGGAAGTGGACGATGTTGAAGACGTCAAAGAAGTGGAGGAAGTGGAAGAAGTGGAGTAATTGGAGGAAGTGGAGGAGGTGGACGAAGTGGACGAAGTGGATGAAGTGGATGAAGTGGACGAAGTTGACGAAGTATACGAAGTTGATGAAGCTGAAGACGGCGAAGAAGTGGACGAAGCGGAGGAAATGGGCGAAGTGGACGAAGTTGACGAAGTGGAGGAAGTGGACAAGTGGACGAAGTTTACGAAGTGGACGAAGTGGAGAAGTGGAGGAAGTGGACGAAGTTGACGAAGTGGAGGAAGCGGACGAAGTGGAGGAAGTGGAGGAAGTTCACGATGTGGAGCAATTTCACAAAGTGGACGAAGTGCACGAAGTGGAGGAAGTGGACAAGGCGGAGGAAGTGGATGAAGTGGATGAAGTTGACGAAGTGGAGGAAGTGGACGAACTTGACGAAGTGGACGAAGTTGACGAAGTTGAAGAAGTCGAACAAGTGGACGAAGTGGAAGAAGATTACGAAGTGGAGGAAGGGGTCGAAGTTGACGATGTGGAAGAAGTTGACGAAGTGGAGGAAGTGGACAAACTTGACAAAGTGGAGGAAGTGGAAGAAGTGGAGTAATTGGAGGAAGTGCAGGAGGTGGACAAATTTGACGAAGTGGACGAAGTGAAGGAAATCGAAGAAGTGGAGTAACTGGAGGAAGAGGAGGAGGTGGACGAAGTTGACGAACTGGACGAAGTGGAGGAAGTGGACGAAGTGGAGGAAGCGGAGGAAGTAGACGAAGTGGAGGAAGTTGACGAAGTGGACGAAGTGGAGAAAGTGGACGAAGTGTAGTAACTGGAGGAAGGGGAGGAGGTGGACGAAGTGGAGAAAGTGGACGAAGTGTAGTAACTGGAGGAAGGGGAGGAGGTGGACGAAGTGGACGAAATGGACGAAGTGGACGAAGTAGGGAAGTGGAGGAAATAGACGAAGTGGAGGAAGTGGAGGAAGTGGACGAAGTGTAGGAAGTGGACGAAGTTGACGAAGTTGAAGAAGTCGAAGACGTGGACGAAGTGGAAGAAGATTATGAAGTGGACGAAGTGGACGAAGTTGACGAACTGGACGAAGTGGACGAAGTGGACCAAGTGGACGAGGTGGACCAAGTGGGCAAAGTGGAGGAAGTGGACGAAGGTGACGAAGTTGACGAAGTTGAAGAAGTCGAAGAAGTGGACGAAGTGTTCGAAGCGGAGGAAATGGACAAGTGGACGAAGTTGACGAAGTGGAGGAAGTGGAGGAAGTTGACGAAATGGAGGAAGTCGAGGAAGTTCACGAAGTGGACGAAGTGCACGAAGTGGAGGAAGTGGACGAAGTTCACGAAGTTGAAGAAGTCGAAGAAGTGGACGAAGTGGAAGAAGTGGACGAAGTGGAGGAAGATTACGAAGTGGACGAAGCGGAGGAAATGGACGAAGTTGACGAAGTGGACCAAGTGGACGAACAGGATGAAGTGGAGGAAGTGGAGGAAATGGAAGAAGTGGAGTAACTAGAGGAAGGGGAGGAGGTGGATGAAGTGGACGAAGTAGGCGAACTTGACGAAGTGGACGAAGTGGATGAAGTGGAGGAATTGGACGAAGTGGAGGAAGTGGACGAGGTGGACGAAGTGGAGGAAGTGGACCAAGTCGACGAAGTTGAAGAAGTGGAAGAAGTGGCTGAAGTGGTCAAAGTTTACGAAGTGGACGAAGTGGAGGAAATCGAAAAGTTAATGAAGTGGACGAATTGGATAAAGCGGACGAAGTGGAGGAAGTGGAAGAAGATTACGAAATGGAGGAAGTGGTCGAAGTTGACGATGTGGAAGAAGTTGACGAAGTGGAGGAAGTGGACAAACTTGACAAAGTGGAGGAAATGGAAGAAGTGGAGTAACTAGAGGAAGGGGAGTAACTAGAGGAAGGGGAGGAGGTGGATGAAGTGGACGAAGTTGATGAACTGGACGAAGTGGACGAAATGGAGGGAGTGCACGAAGTGGAGGAAGTGGACGAGGTGGACGAAGTGGACGAAGTCGACGAAGTCGACGAAGTTGAAGAAGTGGAAGAAGTGGCTGAAGTGGTCAAAGTTTATGAAGTGGACGAATTGGAGGAAATCGACAAAGTTAATGAAGTGGACGAATTGGATAAAGTGGACGAAGTGGATGAAGTGGACGAAGTAGACGAAGTGGACGAAGTGGACAAGGCGGAGGAAGTGGATGAAGTGGATGAAGTTGACGAAGTGGACGAAGTGGAGGAAGTGGACGAACTTGACGAAGTGCACGAAGTTGATGAAGTTGAAGAAGTCGAAGAAGTGGACGAAGTGGAAGAAGATTACGAAGTGGAGGAAATGGTCGAAGTTGACGATGTGGAAGAAGTTGACGAAGTGGAGGAAGTGGACAAACTTGACAAAGTGGAGGAAGTAGAAGAAGTAGAGTAATTGGAGGAAGTGGAGGAGGTGGACGAATTTGACGAAGTGGAGGAAATGGAAGAAGTGGAGTAACTGGAGGAAGGGGAGCAGGTGGACGAAGTTGATGAACTGGACGAAGTAGACGAAGTGGAGGAAGTCGACGAAGTGGAGGAAGCGGAGGAAGCAGACGAAGTGGAGGAAAGTGGACGAAGTGCAGTAACTGGAGGAAGGGGAGGAGGTGGACGAAGTGGACGAAGTGGACGAAGTGGACGAAGTGGACGAAGTGGACGAAGTAGACGAAATGGACGAAGTTGACGAAGTGGACGAAGTGGACGAAGTGGACGAAGTGGACGAAATGGACGAAGTGGACGAAGTAGGGAAGTGGAGGAAATAGATGAAGTGGAGGAAGTGGACGAAGTGGAGGAAGTGGACGAAGTTGACGAAGTTGAAGAAGTCGAAGACGTGGACGAAGTGGAAGAAGATTATGAAGTCGACGAAGTTGAAGAAGTGAACAAAGTGGACGAAGTGGACGAAGTGGACGAAGTGGACGAAGTAGACGAAATGGACGAAGTTGACGAAGTGGACGAAGTGGACGAAGTGGACATAGTGGACGAAATGGACGAAGTGGACGAAGTAGGGAAGTGGAGGAAATAGATGAAGTGGAGGAAGTGGACGAAGTGGAGGAAGTGGACGAAGTTGACGAAGTTGAAGAAGTCGAAGACGTGGACGAAGTGGAAGAAGATTATGAAGTGGACGAAGTTGACGAAGTGGAGGAAGTGGACGAAGCGGACGAAGTGGGCAAAGTGGACGAAGTGCACGAAGTGGGCAAAGTTGACGAAGTGGACGAAGGTGACGAAGTATACGAAGTTGACGAAGTTGAAGAATTCGAAGAAGTGGACGAAGTGTTCGAAGCGGAGGAAATGGACAAGTGGACGAAGTTGACGAAGTGGAGGAAGTGGACGAAATGGAGGAAGTCGAGGAAGTTCACGAAGTGGAGGAAGTTCACGAAGTGGACGAAGTGCACGAAGTGGAGGAAGTGGAGGAAGTGGACGAAGTTGACGATGAGGACGAAGTTGATGAAGAGGTCGAAGTTGACGAAGTTCAGGAAGTGGAGGAAGTGGAGGATGTGGACGAAGCGGAGGAAGTGGACGAAGTTGACGAAGTGGAGGAAGTGGACGCAGTTGACGAAGTGGACGAAGTGGATGAAGTGGACGAAGTTCACGAAGTTGAAGAAGTTGAAGAAGTGGACGAAGTGGAAGAAGTGGACGAAGTGGAGGAAGATTACGAAGTGGACGAAGCGGAGGAAATGGACGAAGTTGACGAAGTGGACCAAGTGGACGAAGAGGATGAAGTGGAGAAAGTGGAGGAAATGGAAGAAGTGGAGTAACTAGAGGAAGGGGAGGAGGTGGATGAAGTGGACGAAGTGGACGAGGTGGACGAAGTGGAGGAAGTGGACGAAGTGGACGAAGTGGACGAAGTGGACGAGGTGGACGAAGTGGAGGAAGTGGAGGAAGTGGACCAAGTCGACGAAGTTGAAGAAGTGGAAGAAGTGGCTGAAGTGGTCAAAGTTTACGAAGTGGACGAATTGGAGGAAATCGACAAAGTTAATGAAGTGGACGAATTGGAGAAAGTGGACGAAGTGGAGGAAGTGGACGAAGTAAACGAAGTGGACGAAGTGGACAAGGCGGAGGAAGTGGATGAAGTGGATGAAGTTGACGAAGTGGAGGAAGTGGACGAACTTGACGAAGTGGACGAAGTTGACGAAGTCGAAGAAGTCGAAGAAGTGGACGAAGTGGAAGAAGATTACGAAGTGGAGGAAGTGGTCGAAGTTGACGATGTGGAAGAAGTTGACGAAGTGGAGGAAGTGGACAAACTTGACAAAGTGGAGGATGTGGAAGAAGTGGAGTAATTGGAGGAAGTGGAGGAGGTGGACGAATTTGACGAAGTGGACGAAGTGAAGGAAATCGAAGAAGTGTAGTAACTGGAGGAAGAGGAGGAGGTGGACGAAGTTGACGAAGTGGAGGAAGTGGATGAAGTGGAGGAAGTGGACGAAGTGGAGGAAGCGGAGGAAGTAGACGAAGTGGAGGAAGTTGACGAAGTGGACGAAGTGGAGAAAGTGGACGAAGTGTAGTAACTGGAGGAAGGCGAGGAGGTGGACGAAGTGGACGAAATGGACGAAGTGGACGAAGTAGGGAAGTGGAGGAAATAGACGAAGTGGAGGAAGTGGAGGAAGTGGACGAAGTGGACGAAGTGTAGGAAGTGGACGAAGTTGACGAAGTTGAAGAAGTCGAAGACGTGGACGAACTGGAAGAAGATTATGAAGTGGACGAAGTTGACGAAGTGGACGAAGTGGACGAAGTGGACCAAGTGGACGAGGTGGACCAAGTGGGCAAAGTGGAGGAAGTGGACGAAGGTGACGAAGTTGACGAAGTTGAAGAAGTCGAAGAAGTGGACGAAGTGTTCGAAGCGGAGGAAATGGACAAGTGGACGAAGTTGACGAAGTGGAGGAAGTGGAGGAAGTGGAGGAAGTGGACGAAATGGAGGAAGTCGAGGAAGTTCACGAAGTGGACGAAGTGCACGAAGTGGAGGAAGTGGACGAAGTTCACGAAGTTGAAGAAGTTGAAGAAGTGGACGAAGTGGAAGAAGTGGACGAAGTGGAGGAAGATTACGAAGTGGACGAAGCGGAGGAAATGGACGAAGTTGACGAAGTGGACCAAGTGGACGAACAGGATGAAGTGGAGGAAGTGGAGGAAATGGAAGAAGTGGAGTAACTAGAGGAAGGGGAGGAGGTGGATGAAGTGGACGAAGTAGGCGAACTTGACGAAGTGGACGAAGTGGACGAAGTGGATGAAGTGGAGGAATTGGACGAAGTGGAGGAAGTGGACGAGGTGGACGAAGTGGAGGAAGTGGACCAAGTCGACGAAGTTGAAGAAGTGGAAGAAGTGGCTGAAGTGGTCAAAGTTTACGAAGTGGACGAAGTGGAGGAAATCGAAAAGTTAATGAAGTGGACGAATTGGATAAAGCGGACGAAGTGGAGGAAGTGGAGGAAGTAGACGAAGTGGACGAAGTGGACAAGGCGGAGGAAGTGGAGGAAGTGGATGAAGTGGATGAAGTTGACGAAGTGGACGAAGTGGACGAAGTGCAGGAAGTGGACGAACTTGACGAAGTGGACGATGTTGACGAAGTTGAAGAAGTCGAAGACGTGGACAAAGTGGAAGAAGATTACGAAATGGAGGAAGTGGTCGAAGTTGACGATGTGGAAGAAGTTGACGAAGTGGAGGAAGTGGACAAACTTGACAAAGTGGAGGAAATGGAAGAAGTGGAGTAACTAGAGGAAGGGGAGGAGGTGGATGAAGTGGACGAAGTTGACGAACTGGACGAAGTGGACGAAATGGAGGGAGTGCACGAAGTGGAGGAAGTGGACGAGGTGGAGGAAGTGGACGAAGTCGACGAAGTTGAAGAAGTGGAAGAAGTGGCTGAAGTGGTCAAAGTTTATGAAGTGGACGAATTGGAGGAAATCGACAAAGTTATTGAAGTGGACGAATTGGATAAAGTGGACGAAGTGGATGAAGTGGACGAAGTAGACGAAGTGGACGAAGTGGACAAGGCGGAGGAAGTGGATGAAGTGGATGAAGTTGACGAAGTGGACGAAGTGGAGGAAATGGTCGAAGTTGACGATGTGGAAGAAGTTGACGAAGTGGAGGAAGTGGACAAACTTGACAAAGTGGAGGAAGTAGAAGAAGTGGAGTAATTGGAGGAAGTGGAGGAGGTGGACGAATTTGACGAAGTGGAGGAAATGGAAGAAGTGGAGTAACTGGAGGAAGGGGAGCAGGTGCACGAAGTTGATGAACTGGACGAAGTAGACGAAGTGGAGGAAGCGGAGGAAGTAGACGAAGTGGAGGAAAGTGGACGAAGTGCAGTAACTGGAGGAAGGGGAGGAGGTGGACGAAGTGGACGAAGTGGACGAAGTAGACGAAATGGACGAAGTTGACGAAGTGGACGAAGTGGACGAAGTGGACATAGTGGACGAAATGGACGAAGTGGACGAAGTAGGGAAGTGGAGGAAATAGATGAAGTGGAGGAAGTGGACGAAGTGGAGGAAGTGGACGAAGTTGACGAAGTTGAAGAAGTCGAAGACGTGGACGAAGTGGAAGAAGATTATGAAGTGGACGAAGTTGACGAAGTGGAGGAAGTGGACGAAGCGGACGAAGTGGGCAAAGTGGACGAAGTGCACGAAGTGGGCAAAGTTGACGAAGTGGACGAAGGTGACGAAGTATACGAAGTTGACGAAGTTGAGGAATTCGAAGAAGTGGACGAAGTGTTCGAAGCGGAGGAAATGGACAAGTGGACGAAGTTTACGAAGTGGAGAAGTGGACGAAGTGGACGAAGTGGAGGAAGTGGACGAAATGGAGGAAGTCGAGGAAGTTCACGAAGTAGAGGAAGTTCACGAAGTGGACGAAGTGCACGAAGTGGAGGAAGTGGAGGAAGTGGACGAAGTTGACGATGAGGACGAAGTTGATGAAGAGGTCGAAGTTGACGAAGTTCAGGAAGTGGAGGAAGTGGAGGATGTGGACGAAGCGGAGGAAGTGGACGAAGTGGAGGAAGTGGAGGAAGTGGACGCAGTTGACGAAGTGGACGAAGTGGATGAAGTGGAAGAAGTTCACGAAGTTGAAGAAGTTGAAGAAGTGGACGAAGTGGAAGAAGTGGACGAAGTGGAGGAAGATTACGAAGTGGACGAAGCGGAGGAAATGGACGAAGTTGACGAAGTGGACCAAGTGGACGAAGAGGATGAAGTGGAGAAAGTGGAGGAAATGGAAGAAGTGGAGTAACTAGAGGAAGGGGAGGAGGTGGATGAAGTGGACGAAGTTGACGAACTGGACGAAGTGGATGAAGTGGAGGAAGTGGAGGAAGTGGACCAAGTCGACGAAGTTGAAGAAGTGGAAGAAGTGGCTGAAGTGGTCAAAGTTTACGAAGTGGACGAATTGGAGGAAATCGACAAAGTTAATGAAGTGGACGAATTGGAGAAAGTGGACGAAGTGGAGGAAGTGGACGAAGTAAACGAAGTGGACGAAGTGGACAAGGCGGAGGAAGTGGATGAAGTGGATGAAGTTGACGAAGTGGAGGAAGTGGACGAAGTTGACGAAGTGGACGAAGTTGACGAAGTTGAAGAAGTCGAAGAAGTGGACGAAGTGGAAGAAGATTACGAAGTGGAGGAAGTGGTCGAAGTTGACGATGTGGAAGAAGTTGACGAAGTGGAGGAAGTGGACAAACTTGACAAAGTGGAGGAAGTGGAAGAAGTGGAGTAATTGGAGGTAGTGGAAGAGGTGGACGAATTTGACGAAGTGGACGAAGTGGAGGAAATCGAAGAAGTGGAGTAACTGGAGGAAGGGGAGGAGGTGGACGAAGTTGACGAACTGGACGAAGTGGACGAAGTGGAGGAAGTGGACGAAGTGGAGGAAGCGGAGGAAGTAGACGAAGTGAACGAAGTTGACGAAGTGGAGAAAGTGGACGAAGTGGAGTAACTGGAGGAAGGGGAGGACGTGGACGAAGTGGACGAAGATGACGAAGTGGACGAAGTGGACGAAGTGGACGAAGTGGACGAAGTGGACGAGGTGGACGAAATGGACGAAGTAGGGAAGTGGAGGAAATAGACGAAGTGCAGGAAGTGGACGAAGTGGAGGAAGTGGACGAAGTGTAGGAAGTGGATGAAGTTGACGAAGTTGAAGAAGTCGAAGACGTGGACGAAGTGGAAGAAGATTATGAAGTGGACGAAGTCGACGAAGTGGACGAAGTGGACGAAGTTGACGAAGAGGACGAAGTTGACGAAGTGGACGAAGTGGACGAAGTTGACGAAGTGGAGGAAGTGGAGGAAGTGGAGGAAGTGGAAGAAGTGGAGTAACTGGAGGAAGTGGAGGAGGTGGACGAAGTTGACGAGGTGGACGAAGTGGACGAACTTGACGAAGCGCAGGAAGTGGACGATGTTGAAGACGTCAAAGAAGTGGAGGAAGTGGAAGAAGTGGAGTAATTGGAGGAAGTGGAGGAGGTGGACGAAGTGGACGAAGTGGACGAAGTGGATGAAGTGGACGAAGTTGACGAAGTATACGAAGTTGATGAAGCTGAAGACGGCGAAGAAGTGGACGAAGCGGAGGAAATGGGCGAAGTGGACGAAGTTGACGAAGTGGAGGAAGTGGACAAGTGGACGAAGTTTACGAAGTGGACGAAGTGGAGAAGTGGACGAAGTGGACGAAGTTGACGAAGTGGAGGAAGCGGATGAAGTGGAGGAAGTGGAGGAAGTTCACGAAGTGGAGCAAGTTCACAAAGTGGACGAAGTGCACGAAGTGGAGGAAGTGGAGGAAGTTGACGATGTGGACGAACTTGACTAAGTGGAGGAAGTGGAAGAAGTGGAGTAATTGGAGGAAGTGCAGGAGGTGGACGAAGTGGACGAAGTTGACGAAGTGGACGAGGTGCAGGAAGTGGAGGAAGTGGACGAAGCGGACGAAGTGGGCAAAGTGGACGAAGTGCACGAAGTGGACGAAGTTGACGAAGTATACGAAGTTGACGAAGTTGAAGAAGTCGAAGAAGTGGACGAAGTGTTCGAAGTGGAGGAAATGGACAAGTGGACGAAGTTTACGAAGTGGACGAAGTGGAGAAGTGGACGAAGTGGACGAAGTTGACGAAGTGGAGGAAGTGGAGGAAGTGGACGAAATGGAGGAAGTGGAGGAAGTTCACGAAGTGGAGGAAGTTCACGAAGTGGACGAAGTGCACGAAGTGGAGGAAGTGGAGGAAGTGGACGAAGTTGACGATGAGGACGAAGTTGGTGAAGAGGTCGAAGTTGACGAAGTTCAGGAAGTGGAGAAAGTGGAGGATGTGGACGAAGCGGAGGAAGTGGACGAAGTTGACGAAGTGGAGGAAGTGGAGGAAGTGGACGCAGTTGACGAAGTGGATGAAGTGGATGAAGTGGACGAAGTTCACGAAGTTGAAGAAGTGGACGAAGTGGAAGAAGTGGACGAAGTGGAGGAAGATTACGAAGTGGACGGAGCGGAGGAAATGGACGAAGTTGACGAAGTGGACCAAGTGGACGAAGAGGATGAAGTGGAGGAAGTGGAGGAAATGGAAGAAGTGGAGTAACTAGAGGAAGGGGAGGAGGTGGATGAAGTGGAAGAAGTTGACGAACTGGACGAAGTGGACGAAGTGGAGGAAGTGGACGAAGTGGAGGAAGTTGACGAGGTGGACGAAGTGGAGGAAGTGGACGAAGTCGACGAAGTTGAAGAAGTGGAAGAAGTGGCTGAAGTGGTCAAAGTTTACAAAGTGGACGAATTGGAGGAAATCGACAAAGTTAATAAGGTGGACGAATTGGATAAAGTGGACGAAGTGGAGGAAGTGGACGAAGTAGACGAAGTGGACGAAGTGGACAAGGCGGGGGAAGTGGATGAAGTGGATGAAGTGGACGAAGTGGACGAAGTGGAGGAAGTGGACGAAGTTGACGAAGTGGACGAAGTTGATGAAGTTGAAGAAGTCGAAGAAGTGGACGAAGTGGAAGAAGATTACGAAGTGGAGGAAGTGGTCGAAGTTGACGATGTGGAAGAAGTTGACGAAGTGGAGGAAGTGAACAAACTTGACAGAGTGGAGGAAGTGGAAGAAATGGAGTAATTGGAGGAAGTGGAGGAGGTGGACGAATTTGACGAAGTGGACGAAGTGGAGGAAATGGAAGAAGTGGAGTAACTTGAGGAAGGGGAGGAGGTGGACGAATTTGACGAACTGGACGAAGTGGACGAAATGGAGGAAGTGGACGAAGTGGAGGAAGCGGAGGAAGTAGACGAAGTGGAGGAAGTTGACGAAGTGGACGAAGTGGAGAAAGTGGACGAAGTGGAGTAACTGGAGGAAGGGGAGGAGGTGGACGAAGTGGACGAAATGGACGAAGTGGACGAAGTAGGGAAGTGGAGGAAATAGACGAAGTGGAGGAAGCGGACGAAGTGGAGGAAGTGGACGAAGTGTAGGAAGTGGACGAAGTTGACGAAGTTGAAGAAGTCGAAGACGTGGACGAAGTGGAAGAAGATTATGAAGTGGACGAAGTTGACGAAGTGGAGGAAGTGGAGGAAGTGGAAGAAGTGGAGTAACTGGAGGAAGTGGAGGAGGTGGAGGAAGTTGACGAAGTGGACGAAGTTGACGAAGTGGACGAAGTGGACGAAGTTGACGAAGTGGACGAACTTGACGAAGTGGAGGAAGTGGACGAAGTTGAAGACGTCGAAGAAGTGGAGGAAGTGGAAGAAGTGGAGTAATTGGAGGAAGTGGAGGACGTGGACGAAGTGGATGAAGTGGACGAAGTGGATGAAGTGGACGAAGTGGATGAAGTGGACGAAGTGGATGAAGTGGACGCAGTATACGAAGTTGATGAAGTTGAAGACGTCAAAGAAGTGGACGAAGTGGACGAAGCGGAGGAAATGGGCGAAGTGGACGAAGTTGACGAATTGGAGGAAGTGGACAAGTGGAGGAAGTGGACAAGTGGACGAAGTTTACGAAGTGGAGGAAGTGGAGGAAGTTCACGAAGTGGAGCAAGTTCACAAAGTGGACGAAGTGCACGAAGTGGAGGAAGTGGACGAAGTTGACAATGTGGACGAACTTGACTAAGTGGAGGAAGTGGAGGAAGTGGAAGAAGTGGAGTAATTGGAGGAAGTGGAGGAGGTGGACGAAGTGGACGAAGTTGACGAAGTGGAGGAAGTGGAGGAAGTGGAGGAAGTGGAGGAAGTGGAGGAAGTGGGCAAAGTGGACGAAGTGCACGAAGTGGACGAAGTGGATGAAGTCGAAGAAGTGGACGAAGTGTTCGAAGCGGAGTAAATGGACAAGTGGACGAAGTTTGCGAAGTGGACGAAGTGGAGAAGTGGACGAAGTTGACGAGGTGGAGGAAGTGGAGGAAGTGGACGAATTGGAGGAAGTCGAGGAAGTTCACGAAGTGGAGGAAGTTCACGAAGTGGACGAAGTGCACGAAGTGGTGGAAGAAGTGGAGGAAGTGGACGAAGTTGACGATGAGGACGAAGTTCAAAAAGTTGATGAAGAGGTCGAAGTTCATGAAGTTGATGAAGAGGTTGAAGTTGACGAAGTTCAGGAAGTGGAGGAAGTGGAGGATGTGGACGAAGTGGAGGAAGTGGACGAAGTTGACGAAGTGGACGAAGTGGAGGAAGTCGACGCAGTTGACGAAGTGGACGAAGTGGATGAAGTGGACGAAGTTCACGAAGTTGAAGAAGTTGAAGAAGTGGACGAAGTGGACGAAGTGGAGGAAGACTACGAAGTGGACGAAGCGGAGGAAATGGACGAAGTTGACGAAGTGGACCAAGTGGACGAAGAGAATGAAGTGCAGGAAGTGGAGGAAATGGAAGAAGTGGAGTAACTAGAGGAAGGGGAGGAGGTGGATGAAGTGGACGAAGTGGACGAAGTGGAGGAAGTGGACGAAGTGGAGGAAGTGGACGAAGTGGAGGAAGTGGACGAGGTGGACGAAGTGGAGGAAGTGGACGAAGTGGACGAAGTTGAAGAAGTGGAAGAAGTGGCTGAAGTGGTCAAAGTTTACGAAGTGGACGATTTGGAGGAAATCAACAAAGTTAATGAAGTGGACGAATTGGATAAAGTGGAGGTAGTGGAGGAAGTGGGCGAAGTGGACGAAGTGGACAAAGTGGACAAGGCGGTGGAAGTGGATGAAGTGGATGAAGTTGACGAAGTGGAGGAAGTGGACGAACTTGACGAAGTGGACGAAGTTGACGAAGTTGAAGAAGTCGAAGAAATGGACGAAGTGGAAGAAGATTACGAAGTGGAGGAAATGGTCGAAGTTGACGATGTGGAAGAAGTTGACGAAGTCGAGGAAGTGGACAAACTTGACAAAGTGGAGGAAGTGGAAGAAGTGGAGTAACTGGAGGAAGTGGAGGAGGTGGACGAATTTGACGAAGTGGACGAAGTGGAGGACATGGAAGAAGTGGAGTAACTGGAGGAAGGGGAGGAGGTGGACGAAGTTGACGAAGTGGAAGAAGTGGACGAAGTGGACGAAGTGGACGAAGTGGAGGAAGCAGAGGAAGTAGACGAAGTGGAGGAAGTTGACGAAGTGGAGAAAGTGGACGAAGTGGCGTAACTGAAGGAAGGGGAGGAGGTGGACGAAGTCGAGGAAGTTGACGAAGTGGACGAAGTGGACGAAGTGGACGAAGTGGACGAAGTGGACGAAGTGGACGAAGTGGACGAAGTGGACGAAATGGACGAAGTGGACGAAGTGGACGAAGTGGGGAAGTGGAGGAAATAGACGAAGTGGAGGAAGTGGAGGAAGTGTAGGAAGTGGACGAAGTTGACGAAGTTGAAGAAGTCAAAGACGTGGAAGAAGATTATGAAGTGGACGAAGTGGACGAAGTGGACGAAGTGGACGAAGTTGACGAAGTGGACGAAGTTGACGAAGAGGACGAAGTTGACGAAGGGGACGAAGTTGACGAAGTGGAGGAAGTGGAGGAAGTGAGGAAGTGGAGGAAGTGGAAGAAGTGGAGTAACTGGAGGAAGTGGAGGAGGTGGACGAAGTTGACGAAGTGAACGAAGTGGACGAAGTGGACGAAGTTGACGAAGTGGACAAAGTGGACGAAGTTGATGAAGTGGACGAACTTGACGAAGTGGAGGAAGTGGACGAAGTTGAAGACGTTGAAGAAGTGGAGGAAGTGGAAGAAGTGGAGTAATTGGAGGAAGTGGACGAGGTGGACGAAGTGGATGAACTGGATGAAGTGGACGAAGTTGACGAATTATACGAAGTTGATGAAGTTGAAGACGTCGAAGAAGTGGACGAAGTGGACGAAGCAGAGGAAATGGGCGAAGTGCACGAAGTTGACGAAGTGGAGGAGGTGGACGAATTGGACGAAGTTGACGAAGTGGACGAAGTGGACGAAATGGACGAAGTGACGAAGTGGACGAAATTGACGAAGTGGACGAAATGGACGAAGTGCATGAAGTGGAGGAAGTGGATGAAGTTGACGAAGAGGACGAAGTTGACGAAATTGATGAAGTGGAGGAAGTGGACGAAGTTGATGAAGTGGATGAAGTGGACGAAGTTCACGAAGTTGAAGAAGTGGAAGAAGTGCAAGAACTGGACGAAGTGGAGGAAGATTACGAAGTGGACGAAGTGGAGGAAATGGACGAAGTTGACGAAGTGGACCAAGTGGACGAAGAGGATGAAGTGGACGAAGTTGACGAAGTGGACGAAGTGGAAGAAATGGAAGAAGTGGAGTAACTGGAGGAAGCGGAGGAGGTGGACGAAGTCGAGGAAGTGGACGAAGTAGAGGAAGTGGAGGAAGTAGACGAAGTAGAGGAAGTGGAGGAAGTAGACGAAGTGGAGGAAGTTGACGAAGTGGACGAAGTGGAGAAAGTGGACGAAGTGGAGTAACTGGAGGAAGGGGAGGAGGTTGACGAAGTGGACGAAGTTGACGAAGTGGAGGAAGTGGAGAAAGTGGAGAAAGTGGAGGAAGTGGAGGAAGTGGAGGAAGTTGGAAGTGGAGGAAGTGGACGAAGTGGGGAAGTGGAGGAAGTGGAGGAAGTGGTGGAAGTGGAGGAAGGAGACAAAGTTGACGAAGTGGAGGAAGTTGACGAACTGCAGAAAGTGGACGTAGTGGAGGAAGTGGAGGAAGTGGACGAACTTGACGAAGTGGATGAAGTGGACGAAGTCGACGAAGTTGGACGAAGTTTACGAAGTTGACGAAGTGGAGGAAGTGGAGGAGGTGGACGAAGTTGACGAAGTGGACGAAGTTTACGAAGTTGACGAAGTGGAGGAAGTGGAGGAGGTGGACGAAGTGGACGAATATGACGAATTGGACGAAGTGGACGAAGTGGACGAAGTTGCCGAAGTGGACGAAGTGGAGTAAGTGGAGTAAGTGGAGGAAGTGGAGGAGGTGGACGAAGTGGACGAAGTTTGCGAAGCGGACGAAGTCGACGAAGTTGACGAAGTGGACGAAGTGGAGGAAGGGGAGGAAGTGGAGGAAGTGGACGAAGTGGACGAAGTTGACGAAGTGGACGAAGTTGACGAAGTGGACGAAGTTGACGAAGTGGACGAAGTGGACGAAGTGGACGAAGTGGAGTAAGTGGAGTAAGTGGAGGAATTGGAGGAGGTGGACGAAGTGGAGTAAGTGGAGTAACTAGAGTAAGTGGGGGAAGTGGAGGAGGTGGACGAAGTGAACAAAGTTGACGAAGTGGAGGAAGTGGACGAAGTTGACGAAGTGGAGGAAGTGGACGAAGTGGACGAAGTGGAGGATGTGGACGAAGTTGACGAAGTGGAAGAAGTGGAGGAAGTGGAAGAAGTGGAGTAATTGGAGGAAGTGGAGGAGGTGGACGAAGTGGACGAAGTGGACGAAGTGGACGAAATGGACGAAGTGACGAAGTGGACGAAGTTGAGGAAGTGAAGGAAGTGGACGAAGTTGAGGAAGTGAAGGAAGTGGACGAAGTGGACGAAGTGGACGAAATGGACGAAGTGGACGCAGTGGACGAAGTTGAGGAAGTGAAGGAAGTGGATGAAGTCGACGAAGTAGAGGAAGTGGACGAAGTGGACGAAGCTGATGAAGTGGACGAAGTTGACGAAGTGGAGGAAGTGGAGCAAGTGGACGAAGTGAACAAAGCGGACGAAGTTGACGAAGTGGAGGAAGTGGAGGATGTGAACGAAGTGGATGAAGTTGACGAAGTGGACAAAGTGGAGGAAGTGGAGCAAGTGCAGCAAGTGGACGAAGTTGACGAAGTGGACGAAGTGGAGGAAGTGGAGGAAGTGGAAGAAGTGGAGTAACTGGAGGAAGTGGAGGAGGTGGAGGAAGTTGACGAAGTGGACGAAGTCGAAGAAGTGGAAAAGTGGACGAAGTAGAAGAAGTGGACGAAGTGGATGAAGTGGCGGAAGCGTATGAAGTGGAGGAAATGGACGAAGTTCACGAAGTGGAGGAAGTTCGCGAAGTGGACGAAGTGGATGAAGTGGTGGAAGTGGAGGAAGTGGAGGAAGTGGAGGAATGGGAGGAAATGGACGAAGGGGACAAATTTCACGAAGTGGAGGAAGTGGAGGAAGTGGAGGAAGTGGACGAAGTTGACGAAGTGGACGAAGTGGAGGAACTGGAGGAACTGGAGCAAGTGGACGAAGTTGACGAAGTGAACGAAATGGCGGAAGTGGAGGAAGTTGACGAAGTGGACGAAGTTGACGAAGTCGAAGAAGTGGAAAAAGTGGACGAACTGGAAGAATTGGATGAAGTTGCGGAAGTGAAGGAAGGGAAGGAAGTGGAGGAAGTGGAGGAAGTGGACGAAGTTCACGAAGTGGAGGAAGTTCGCGAAGTGGAGGAAGTGGACGATGTGGATGAACTGGTGGAAGTGGAGGAAGTGGAGGAAGTGGAGGAATGGGAGGAAGTGGACGAAGTTGACGAAGTGGAGGAAGTGGAGGAAGTGGACGAAGTTGACGAAGTGGACGAAGTGGACGAAGTGGACGAAGTTGACGAAGTGGACGAAGTGGCGGATGTGGAGGAAGTGGAAGAATTGTACGAAGTTGACGAAGTGGACGAAGTTGACGAAGTGGAGGAAGTGGAGGGAGTGGAGGAAGTGGAGGAAGTGGAGGAAGTAGACGAACTGGACGAAGTGGAGGAAGTAGACGAACTGGACGAAGTGGAGGAAGTGGAGCAAGTGGAGGAAGTGAACAAAGTTGAAGAAGTGGACGAAGTTAACAAAGTGGACGAATTTGACGAAGTTGAAGAAGTCGAAAAAGCGGACGAAGTGGAGGAAGTGTACGAAGTGGACGAAGTGGAGGAAATGGACGAAGTTGAAAAAGTGGACGAAGTGGAGAAAGTGGAGGAACTGGAAGAAGAGGAGTAAGTGGAGGAAGTGCATGAGGTGGACGAAGTGGAGGAAGTTGAGGAAGGGGAGGAAGTGGAGGAAGTGGATGAAGTGTAGGAAGTGGACGAAGTTGACGAAGTGGACGAAGTTGACGCAGTTGACGAAGTGGACATAGTGGAGGAAGTGGGGGAAGTGGGGGAAGTGGAGGAAGTGGCGGAAAGGGACGAAGTGGACGAAGTTGACGAAATGGACGAAGTGGACAAAGTGAACGAAGTGGTCGAAGTGGGCTAAGTGGACGAAGATGACGAAGTTGAAGAAATGGGAGAAGTGGACGAAGTCAACGAAGCGGAGGAAATTGACAAACTTGACGAAGTGGACAAAGTGGATGAACTGGACGGAGTTGACAAAGTGGAGGAAGTAGAAGAAGTGGAGTAACTAGAGGAAGTGGAGGAGATGGACGAAGTGGACGAAGTTGAGGAAGTGGACGAAGTGGACAAAGTGGAAAAAGTGGCGGAAGTGGAGGAAGTTGAGGAACTGGATGAAATTTACGAAGTTGACGAAGTGGAGGAAATGGAGGAAGTTGAAGAACTAAAAGAAGTAGACGAAGTGGACGAAGTGTACGAAATGGACGAAGTGGAGGAAATGCACGAAGATGAGTAAGTGGAGGAAATGCACGAAGTTGACGAAGTGGAAGAAGTGAAGTAAGTAGAGGAAGTGGAGTAAGTGGAGGAAGTGGAGGAAGTGAGAGAAGTGGAGGAAGTGGAGGAAGTGAGAGAAGTGGAGGAAGTGGAGGAAGTGGACGAAGTTGACGAAGTTGACGAAGTTGAAGAAGTCGAAGAAGTGGACGAAGTGGAGAAAATGGAGGAAGTGTACGAAATGGACGAAGTGGAGGAAATGGACGAAGTTGACAAATTGAACGAAGTGGACGAAGTGGACGAAGTGGACGAAGTTGACGAAGTGGACGAAGATGACGAACTGGAAGAAGAGGAGTAAGTGGAGGAAGTGGACGAGGTAGACGAAGTGGACGCAGTTGACGAAGTGGACGAAGTGGGGGAAGTGGGGGAAGTGGGGGAAGTTGAGGAAATGGAGGAAGTGGACGAAGTGGACAAAGTTGACGAAGTGGACGAATTGGACGAATTGGACGGAGTGGATGAAGTGGACGAAGTGGACTAAGTGGACGAAGATGACGAAGTTGAAGAGGTGGAAGAAGTATACGAAGTGGACGAAGTGGACGAAGTGGAGGAAATGGACGAAGTGGACGAAGTGGACGAAGTGGACAAAGTTGACGAACTGGAGGAAGTGGAAGAAGTGGAGTAACTGGAGGAGGTGGACGAAGTTGACGAAGTGGACGAAGTGGACGAAGTGGACGAAGTGGACGAAGTGGACGAAGTGGACGAAGTGGACGAAGTGGACCAAGTGGACGAATTGGACCAAGTGGACCAAGTGGAGAAAGTGGACGAAGTGGACGAAGTGGGTGGAGTGGACGAAGTGGACAAATTGGCGGAAGTTGAAGAAGTTGAAGAAGTGGAGGAAGTTGACGAAGTGGAGGAAGTTGAAGAAGTTGAAGAAGTGGAAGAAGTAGACGAAGTGGACGAAGTTGACGGGGATGACGAAGTTGAAGAAGTGGAAGAAGTGGATGAAGTGGAGGAAATCGACGAACTTCACGAAGTGGACAAAGTGGACGAAGCAGACGAAGTGGATGAAGTTGACGAAGTGGAGGAAGTGGTGGAAGTGGAGGGACTGGAGGAGGTGGAGGAAGTGGACGAAGTTGACGAAGTGGACGAAGTGGACGAAGTGCACGAAGATGATGAAGTTGAAGAAGTGGAAGAAGTGGACAAAGTGAACGAAGTTGAGGAAATGAACGAACTTAACGAAGTGCACGATGTGGACAAGTTGACTAAATGGAGGAAGTGTAGGAAGTGGAAGAAGTGGAGTAAGTGGAGCAAGTGGAGGAGGTTGACGAAGTGGACGAATTGGACGAAGTGGAGGAAGTGGAAGAAGTGGACGAACTAAACGAAGTTGAAGAAGTGGAAGAAGTGGAAGAAGTGGACGAAGTGGACAAAGTTGAGGAAGTGGACGAACTTGACGAAGGGGACGAAGTGGACGAACTTGACGAAGTGGAAGAAGTGCACGAAGATGATGAAGTTGAAGAAGTGGAAGAAGTGGTTGAAGTTGAGGAAATGAACGAACTTGACGAAGTGGACGAACTTGACGAAATGGAGGAAGAGAAGGAAGTGGAAGAAGTGGAGTAAGTGGAGGAAGTGGAGGAGGTGGACGAAGTTGACGAAGTGGACGAATTGGACGATGTTGAGGAAGTGGTCGAAGTGGAGGAAGTTGATGAATTGGATGAAGTTGAAGAGGTGGACAAAGTTGAGGAAATTGACGAACTTGACCAAGGGGACGAAATGGACGAAGTTGAAGAACTGGAGGAAGTGGAGGAAGTGGAAGAAGTGTAGTAAAGTGGGGAAGTGGAGGAGGTGGACGAGTTGACGAAGTGGACGAATTGGACGATGTGGAGGAAATGGTCGAAGTGGAGGAAGTTGATGAAGTGGACGAAGTGGATGAATTTGAAGAAGTGGACGAAGTTGAGGAAATGGACGAACTTGACCAAGGGGACGAAATGGACGAAGTTGACGAATTGGAGGAAGTGGAGGAAGTTGAAGTAGTGGAGCAAAGTGAGGAAGTGGAGGAGGTGGACGAAGTTGACGAAGTTGACGAAGTGGAGGAAGTGGAGGAAGTGGAGGAGGTGGACGAAGTTGACGAAGTGGACGAATTGGACGATGTTGAGGAAGTGGTCGAGGTCGAGGAAGTTGATGAAGTGGATGAAGTTGAAGAGGTGGACAAAGTTGAGGAAATGGACGAACTTGACCAAGGGGACGAAATGGACGAAGTTGACGAACTGGAGGAAGTGGAGGAAGTGGAAGAAGTGGAGTAAAGTGAGGAAGTGGAGGAGGTGGACGAGTTGACAAAGTGGAGGAAGTGGAGGAACTAGAAGAAGTGGAGTAATTGGAGGAAATGGAGGAGGTGGACGAAGTGGACGAATTGGACGATTTGGAGGAAGTGGTCGAAGTAGAGGAAGTTGATAAAGTGGACGAAGTGGACGAAGTGGATGAATTTGAAGAAGTGGACGAAGTTGAGGAAATGGACGAACTTGACCAAGGGGACGAAATGGACGAAGTTGACGAACTGGAGGAAGTGGAAGAAGTGGGGAAGTGGAGGAGGTGGACGAAGTTGACGAAGTGGAGGAAGTGGAGGAAGTGGAGGAAGTGGGGGAAGTGGAGGAAGTGGAGGAAATGGAGGAAGTGGTCGAAGTGGACGAAGGTGACGAAGTGGAGGAAGTGGAGCAAGTGTACGAAATGGACGTAGTGTAGGAAGTGTGCGAAATGGACGTAGTGAAGGAAGTGGATGAAGTGGAGGAGGTGGAGGAAGTGCACGAAATGGAGGAAGTGAAGGACGTGGCGGAAGTGGAGGAAGTGGAAGAAGTTGAGAAAGTGAAGGAAGTGGAGGAAGTTGAGGAAATAGAGGAAGTGCAGGAAGTGGACGAAGTTGAGGAATTAGAGAAAGTGGAGGAAGTGTAGGAAGTGGAGGAAGTGGAGGAAGTTGACGAAGTGGAGGAATTGGACGAAGGGGGCGAAGTGGACGAAGTGCACGAAGATGACGAAGTTGAAGCAGTTGAAGAAGTGGAAGAAGTGGACGAGGTGGACGAAGTTGAGGAAATGGACGAACTTGACAAAGTGGAGGAAGTGGACGAAGTGGAAGAAGTTGACGAAGTGGAGGAAGTGGAGGAAGTGGAAGAAGTGGAGGAAGTGGAGGAAGTGGAAGAGGTGGACGAAGTGGACGAAGTTGACGAAGTAGAGGAAGTGGACGAAGTTGTAAAAGTCGAAGAACTGGACGAAGTTGAGGAAATGGACATACTTGACGAAGTGGACGAAGTGGAGGAAGTGGAGGAAGTGGAAGAAGTGGAGTAAGTGGAGGCAGTGGAGGAGGTGGAGGAAGTGGATGAAGTGGACGAAGTGGAGGAAGTGGACGAAGTTGAGGAAGTGGAGGAAGTTGACGAAGTAGACTAAGTGGAGGAAGTGGAGGAAGTTGAACAAGTTGAAGAAGTAGAAGAAGTGGACAAAGTGGAGGCAGTGTATGAAATGGACGAAGTGAAGGAAATGGACGAAGTTGACGAAGTGGACGAAGTTGACGAAGTTGACGAAGTTGACGAAGTGGACAAAGTGGACAAAGTGGACAAAGTGGACGAAGTGGACGAAGTGGACGAAGTGGACGAAGTGGACGAAGTGGACGAAGTGGACGAAGCTGACGAAGTGGATGAAGTTGAAGAAGTGGAGTATATGGAGGAAGTGGAGGAGGTGGACGAAGTGGACAAAGTGGACGAAGTTGACGAAGTGGACGAAGTGCAGGAAGTGGAGGAAGTTGACGAAGTGAACGAAGTGAACGAAGTGCACGAAGTGGAGGAAGTGGAGGAAGTGGACGAAGTGGAGGAAGCGGACGGAGTTGATGAAGTGGACGAAATTGACGAAGTGCCGGAAGTTGAGGAAGTGGAAGAAGTGGAGTAAGTGGAGGAAGTGGAGGAGATGGACAAAGTGGACGGAGTGGACGAAGTGGAGAAATTGGTCGAAGTGGAGGAAGTGGACGAAGTGCACGAAGATGATGAAGTTGATGAAGTGGAAGAAGTGGACGAAGTTGAGGAAATGAACGAACTTGACGAAGTGGACGAAGTGGAGGAAGTGGAAGAAGTGGAGGAAGTGGAGGAGGTAGACGAAGTGCAGGAAGTGGAGGAAGTGGAGGAAGTACACGTAGTGGACAAAGTTGACGAAGTGAAAGAAGTGGACGAAGTGGACGAAGTGCAGGAAGTGCAGGAAGTGGAGGAAGTACACACGTAGTGGACAAAGTTGACGAAGTGAAAGAAGTGGACGAAGTGGAGGAAGTGGAGGAAGTGGAGGAAGTAGACGAAGTTGATGAAGTGGACGAAGTTGAGGAAGTGGAGGAAGTTGAGGAAGTGGAGCAAATGGGGGAGATGGACAAAGTGGACGGAGTGGACGAAGTGGACAAAGTTGAGGAAATGGACGAACTTGACGAAGTGGATGAATTGGACGAAATGTACGAAGTTGACGAAGTGGAGGAAGTGGAGGAAGTGAAAGAAGTGGAGTAGGTGGAGGAAATGGAGGAGGTGGACGAAGTTGACGAAGTGGACAAAGTGGAGGAAGAGGAGGAAGCGGAGGAAGTGGACGAAGTAGACGAAGTGGAGCAAGTGGAGGAAGTTGAAGAAGTTGAAGAAGTGGAAGAAGTGGACGAAGTTGACGAAGTGGACGAAGTGGACGAAGTGGACGAAGTGGACGAAGTGGACGAAGTGGACGAAGTGGACGAAGTGGACGAAGTGGACGAAGTGGACGAAGTGGACGAAGTGGACGAAGTGGACGAAGTGGACGAAGTGGACGAAGTGGACGAAGTGGACGAAGTGGACGAAGTGGACGAAGTGGACGAAGTGGACGAAGTTGACGAAGGGGACGAAGTGGACGAAGTGCAGGAAGTGGAAGAAGTGAAACAATTGGAGGAATTCGACGAACTTAAAGAAGTTGACGAAGAGGACGAAGTGGATGAAGTGGACGAAGTGGACGGGGATGACGAAGTTGAAGAAGTGGAGGAAATGGACGAACTTCACGAAGTGGACAAAGTGGACGAAGTGGACGAAGTTGACGAAGTGGACGAAGTGGACGAAGTTGACGAAGTGGACGAAGTGGACGAAGTTGACGAAGTGGACGAAGTGGACGAAGTTGACGAAGTGGACGAAGTGGACGAAGTGCGCGAAGATGATGAAGTTGAAGAAGTGGACGAAGTTGAGGAAATGAACGAACTTGACGAAGTGGACGAACTTGACGAAATGGAGGAAGAGGAGGAAGTGGAAGAAGTGGAGTAAGTGAAGGAAGTGGAGGAGGTGGACGAAGTTGACGAAGTGGACGAATTGGACGATGTGGAGGAAATGGTCGAAGTGGAGGAAGTTGATGAAGTGGACGAAGTGGATGAAGTTGAAGAAGTGGACAAAGTTGAGGAAACGTACGAACTTGACCAAGGGGACGAAATGGACGAAGTTGACGAACTGGAGGAAGTTGAGGAAGTGGAAGAAGTGGGGAAGTGGAGGAGGTGGACGAAGTTGACGAAGTGGAGGAAGTGGAGGAAGTGGTCGAAGTGGACGAAGGTGACGAAGTGGAGGAAGTGGAGCAACTGTACGAAATGGACGTAGTGTAGGAAGTGTGTGAAATGGACGTAGTGAAGGAAGTGGACGAAGTGCACGAAATGGAGGAAGTGAAGGACGTGGCGGAACTGGAGGAAGTGGAAGAAGTTGAGAAAGTGAAGGAAGTGGAGGAAGTTGATGAAATAGAGGAAGTGCAGGAAGTGGACGAAGTTGAGGAATTAGAGAAAGTGGAGGAAGTGGAGGAAGTGGAGGAAGTTGACGAAGTGGAGGAATTGGACGAAGGGGGCGAAGTGGACGAAGTGCACGAAGGTGACGAAGTTGAAGCAGTTGAAGAAGTGGAAGAAGTGGACGAGGTGGACGAAGTTGAGGAAATGGACAAACTTGACAAAGTGGAGGAAGTGGACGAAGTGGAAGAAGTTGACGAAGTGGAGGAAGTGTAGGAAGTGGAAGAAGTGGAGTAAGTGAAGGAAGTGGAAGAGGTGGACGAAGTGGACGAAGTGGACGAAGTGGACGAAGTTGTAGAAGTCCAACAAGTGGACGAAGTTGAGGAAATGGACATACTTGACGAATTGGACAAAGTGCCAATGGAGGAAGTGGAGGAAGTGGAGGAAGTGGAAGAAGTGGAGTAAGTGGAGGCAGTGGAGGAGGTGGACGAAGTGGACGAAGTGGAGGAAGTGGACGAAGTTGAGGAAGTGGAGGAAGTTGACGAAGTAGACTAAGTGGAGGAAGTGGAGGAAGTTGAACAAGTTGAACAAGTAGAAGAAGTGGACAAAGTGGAGGCAGTATACGAAATGGACGAAGTGAAGGAAATGGACGAAGTTGACGAAGTGGACGAAGTTGACGAAGTGGACAAAGTGGACGAAGTGGACGAAGCTGACGAAGTGGATGAAGTTGAAGAAGTGGAGTATGTGGAGGAAGTGGAGGAGGTGGACGAAGTGGACAAAGTGAACGAAGTTGACGAAGTGGACGAAGTGCAGGAAGTGGACGAAGTGGATGAAGTGGATGAAGTTGACAAAGTGAAAGAAGTGCACGAAGTGGAGGAAGTGGAGGAAGTGGACGAAGTGGACGAAGTTGATGAAGTGGACGAAGTTGACGAAGTGCAGGAAGTTGAAGAAGTGGAAGAAGTGGAGTAAGTGGAGGAAGTGCAGGAGATGGACAAAGTGGACGGAGTGGACGAAGTGGAGAAATTGGTCGAAGTGGAGGAAGTGGACGAAGTGCACGAAGATGATGAAGTTGATGAAGTGGAAGAAGTGGACGAAGTTGAGGAAATGAACGAACTTGACGAAGTGGAGGAAGTGGAGGAAGTGGAAGAAGTGGAGGAAGTGGAGGAGGTGGATGAAGTGGAGGAAGTGCAGGAAGTGGAGGAAGTACATGTAATGGACAAAGTTGACGAAGTGAAAGAAGTGGACGAAGTGGAGGAAGTGGACGAAGTGCAGGAAGTGCAGGAAGTGGAGGAAGTACACACGTAGTGGACAAAGTTGACGAAGTGAAAGAAGTGGACGAAGTGGAGGAAGTGGACGAAGTGGAGGAAGTAGACGAAGTTGATGAAGTGGACGAAGTTGAGGAAGTGGAGCAAATGGAGGAGATGGACAAATTGGACGGAGTGGACCAATTGGTCAAAGTGGAGGAAGCGGACGGAGTGAACGAAGTGGACAAAGTTGAGGAAATGGACGAACTTAGCGAAGTGGATGAATTGGACGAAATGTACGAAGTTGACGAAGTGGAGGAAGTGGAAGAAGTGAAAGAAGTGGACTAAGTGGAGGAAATGGAGGAGGTGGACGAAGTTGACGAAGTGGAGAAAGTGGAGGAAGTGGAGAAAGTGGAGCAAGAGGAGGAAGTGGACGAAGTAGACGAAGTGGAGCAAGTGGAGGAAGTTGAAGAAGTTGAAGAAGTGGAAGAAGTGGACCAAGTTGACGAAGTGGACGAAGGGGACGAAGTGCAGGAAGTGGAGGAAGTGGTGGAAGTGAAACAATTGGAGGAATTCGACGAAGTTGACGAAGTGGACGAAGTGGAGGAAGTGGACGAAGTTGACGAAATGGAGGAAGTGGAGGAAGTGGAGGGACTGGAGAAGGTGGAGGAAGTTGACGAAGTGGACGAAGTTGACGAAGTGGACGAAGTGGACGAAGTTGACGAAGTGGACGAAGTTGACGAAGTGGACGAAGTGGACGAAGTTGACGAAGTGGACGAAGTTGACGAAGTGGACAAAGTGGACGAAGTGGACGAAGTGCACGAAGATGATGAAGTTGAAGAAATGGACGAAGTTGAGGAAATGAACGAACTTGACGAAGTGGACGAACTTGACGAAATGGAGGAAGAGGAGGAAGTGGAAGAAGTGGAGTAAGTGGAGGAAGTGGAGGAGGTGGATGAAGTTGACGAAGTGGACGAATTGGACGATGTGGAGGAAATGGTCGAAGTGGAGGAAGTTGATGAAGTGGACGAAGTGCATGAAGTTGAAGAAGTGGACAAAGTTGAGGAAATGTACGAACTTGACCAAGGGGACGAAATGGAAGAAGTTGACGAACTGGAGGAAGTGGAGGAAGTGGAAGAAGTGGGGAAGTGGAGGAGGTGGATTAAGTTGAGGAAGTGGAGGAAGTGAAGGAAATGGAGGAAGTGGTCGAAGTGGACGAAAAGGTGACGAAGTGGAGGAAGTGGAGCAAGTGTACGAAATGGACGTAGTGTAGGAAGTGTGCGAAATGGACGTAGTGAAGGAAGTGGATGAAGTGCAGGAGGTGGAGGAAGTGGAGGAAGTGGACGAAGTGCACGAAATGGAGGAAGTGAAGGACGTGGCGGAAGTGGAGGAAGTGGAAGAAGTTGAGAAAGTGAAGGAAGTGGAGGAAGTTGAGGAAATAGAGGAAGTGCAGGAAGTGGACGAAGTTGAGGAATTAGAGAAAGTGGAGGAAGTGTAGGAAGTGGACGAATTGGACGAAGGGGGCGAAGTGGACGAAGTGCACGAAGATGACGACGTTGAAGCAGTTGAAGAAGTGGAAGAAGTGGACGAGGTGGACGAAGTTGAGGAAATGGACGAACTTGACAAAGTGGAGGAAGTGGAAGAAGTTGACGAAGTGGAGGAAGTGTAGGAAGTGGAAGAAGTGGAGTAAGTGGAGGAAGTGGAAGAGGTGGAGGAAGTGGACGAAGTTGACGAAGTGGACGAAGTGGAGGAATTGGAGGAAGTGGACAAAGTTGTAGAAGTCGAAGAAGTGGACGAAGTTGAGGAAATGGACATACTTGACGAAGTGGACGAAGTGGAGGAAGTGGAGGAAGTTGACGAAGTGGAGGAAGTGGAGGAAGTGGAAGAAGTGGAGTAAGTGGAGGCAGTGGAGGAGCTGGACGAAGTGGAGGAAGTGGACGAAGTTGAGGAAGTGGAGGAAGTTGACGAAGTAGACTAAGTGGAGGAAGTGGAGGAAGTTGAACAAGTTGAAGAAGTAGAAGAAGTGGACAAAGTGGAGGCAGTGTACGAAATGGACGAAGTTGACGAAGTGGACGAAGTTGACGAAGTTGACGAAGTGGACAAAGTGGACGAAGTGGACGAAGCTGACGAAGTGGATGAAGTTGAAGAAGTGGAGTATGTGAAGGAAGTGGAGGAGGTGGACGAAGTGGACAAAGTGGACGAATTTGACGAAGTGGACGAAGTGCAGGAAGTGGAGGAAGTGGACGAAGTGGATGAAGTTGACGAAGTGAAAGAAGTGCACGAAGTGGAGGAAGTGGAGGAGGAAGTGGACGAAGTTGAGGAAGTGGACGAAGTTGATGAAGTGGACGAAGTTGACGAAGTGCAGGAAGTTGAGGAAGTGGAAGAAGTGGAGTAAGTGGAGGAAGTGGAGGACATGGACAAAGTGGACGGAGTGGACGAAGTGGAGAAATTGGTCGAAGTGGAGGAAGTTGAGGAAGTGGACGAAGTGCACGAAGATGATGAAGTTGATGATGTGGAAGAAGTGGACGAATTTGAGGAAATGAACGAACTTGACGAAGTGGACGAAGTGGACGAACTTGAAGAAATGGAGGAAGTGGAGGAAGTGGAAGAAGTGGTGGAAGTGGAGGAGGTGCACGAAGTGGAGGAAGTGCAGGAAGTGGAGGAAGTACACGTAGTGGACAAAGTTGACGAAGTGAAAGAAGTGGGCGAAGTGGACGAAGTGCAGGAAGTGGAGGAAGTACACGTAGTGGACAAAGTTGACGAAGTGAAAGAAGTGGAGGAAGTGGACGAAGTGGAGGAAGTAGACGAAGTTGAGGAAGTGGAGGAAGTTGAGGAAGTGGAGCAAATGGAGGAGATGGACAAAGTGGACGGAGTGGACGAAGTGGACCAATTGGTCAAAGTGGAGGAAGCGGACGGAGTGGACAAAGTGGACAAAGTTGAGGAAATGGACGAACTTGACGAAGTGGATGAATTGGACGAAATGTACGAAGTTGACGAAATGGAGGAAGTGGAGGAAGTGAAAGAAGTGGAGTAAGTGGAGGAAATGGAGGAGGTGGACGAAGTTGACGAAGTGGAGGAAGTGGAGGAGGTGGACGAAGAGGAGGAAGCGGAGGAAGTGGACGAAGTAGACGAAGTGGAGCAAGTGGAGGAAGTTGAAGAAGTTGAAGAAGTGGAAGAAGTGGACGAAGTTGACGAAGTGGACGAAGTGGTCGAAATGAGTGAAGTGGACGAAGCTGACGAAGTGGAGGAAGACGAGGAAGTTGAAGAAGTGGAGTAACTGGAGGAATTGAGGAGGTGGACGAAGTGCATGAAGTTGACAAATTGGACGAAGTGGACGAAGTGCAAGAAGTGGAGGATGTGCAGGAAGTGGAGGAAATGGACGAAGTGCAGAACGTTGAGGAAGTGGAAGAAGTGGAGTAAGTGGACGAAGTGGAGGGGGTGGACGAAGTGGACGAAGTGGACAAAGTGAAGGAAATGGAGGAAGTGGAGGAAGTGGAGGAAGTAGACGAAGTGGACGAAGTGGAGGAAGTGGAGGAAGTTGAAGAAGTTGAAGAAGTGAAAGAAGTGGACGAAGTGTACGAAATGGACGAAGTGAAGGAAATGGACGAAGTTGACGAACTGAACGAAGTTGACGAAGTGGACGAAGTTGACAAAGTGGACGAAGTGGACGAAGTGGACGGAACTGGACGAAGTGGACAAAGTGG
This sequence comes from Vigna umbellata, assembly GCF_029865625.1. Classification (NCBI taxonomy): domain Eukaryota; kingdom Viridiplantae; phylum Streptophyta; class Magnoliopsida; order Fabales; family Fabaceae; genus Vigna; species Vigna umbellata. The sequence goes on from NC_142168.1 coordinate 848,599, forward strand.
ACGACGTGGACGAAGTGGTCGAGGTGGACGAAGTGGAGAACTGGAGAAAGTTGACGAAGTGGAAAAAGAGGACAAAGTGGACGAAGTTGAGGAAGTGGAGGAAGTGGAGTAAGTGGAGGAAGTGGAGGAAGTGGAAGAAGTGGAGGAAGTGGAGGAAGAGGAGGAAGTTCACGAAGTTGACGAAGTTGACAAAGTGGACGAAGTGGACGAAGTTGAGGAAGTGGAGGAAGTTGAAGAAGTTGAAGAAGTGGAGCATATGGAAGAAGTGGAGGAGGTGGACGAAGTGGACGAAGTCTAGGAAGTGGAGGAAGTGGACTAATTTGACGAAGTGCAAGAAGTGGAGCAAGTAGAGGAAGTGGAGGAAGTGGATGAAGTTGACGAGGTGGACGAAGTGGAGGAACTTGACAAAGTGCAGGAAGTTGAGGAAGTGGAAGAATTGGAGGAAGTGGAGGAAGTGGAGGAGGTGGACGAGGTGGATGAGGTGGAGGAAGTGGAGGAAGTTGAGGAAGTGGAGGAAGTGGAGGAGGTGGACGAAGTGGAGGAGGTGGACGAAGTGGATGAAGTGGACAAAGTGGAAGAAGTGGAGGAAGTCGAGGTAGTGGAGGAATTTGACGAAGTGCAAGAAGTGGAAGAAGTGGAGGAAGTGGAGGAAGTGGAGGAAGTTGAGGAAGTGGAAGAAGTGGAGTAAGTGGAGGAAGTGGAAGAGGTTGACGAAGTGGATGAAGTTGACGAAGTGGACGAAGTGGACGAAGTGGACGAAGTGGACGAAGTGGACGAAGTGGAGGAAGTGGACAAAGTATACGAAGTGGAGGAAGTGGAGGAAGTCTAGGTAGTGCAGGAAGTGGACAAAGTGGACGAATTGGAGGAAGTCGAGGTAGTGGAGAAAGTGGACGAAGTTGACGAAGTTGACGAAGTGGACGAAGTGGACGAAATCGACGAAGTGGACGAAGTGGGGGAAGTGGAGGAATTTGACAAAGTGGAAGAAGTAGAGGAAGTGGAGGAAGTAGAGGAAGTGGACGTAGTGGACGAGGTTGACGAAGTGGAGGAAGTCGTGGTAGTGGAGGAAGAGGAGGAAGTGGAGGGAGTTGAGGAAGTTGAGGAAGTAGACGAAGTGGAGGAAGTTGACAATGCGGAGGAAGTTGAGGAAGTGTAGTAAGTGGAGGAAGCGGACGAAGTGGACGAATTGGAGGAAGTTAACGAAGTGGAAAAAGAGGACAAAGTGGACGAAGTTGAGGAAGTGGAGGAAGTGGAGTAAGTGGAGGAAGTGGAGGAAGTGGAAGAAGGGGAGGAAGTGGAGGAAGTGGAAGAAGAAGTGGAGGAAGTGGAGGAAGTGGAAGAAGTGGAGGAAGTGGATGAAGTGCAGGAAGAGGAGGAAGTTCACGAAGTTGACAAAGTGGACGAATTGGAGGAAGTTGAGGAAGTGGAGGAAGTTGAAGAAGTGGAAGAAGTGGAGCATATGGAAGAAGTGGAGGAGGTGGACGAAGTGGACGAAGTGGAGGAAGTGGAGGAAGTGGACGAATTTGACGAAGTGCAAGTGGAGTAAGTGGAGGAAGTGGAGAAAGTGGATGAAGTTGACGAAATGGACGAAGTGGAGGAAGTTGACGAAGTGGAGGAAGTTGAGGAAGTGGAAGAAGTGGAGTAAGTGGAGGAAGTGGACGAGGTGGATGAGGTGGAGGAAGTTGAGGAAGTGGAATAAGTGGAGTAAGTGGAGGAAGTGGAGGAAGTGGACAAAGTGGACGAAGTGCAGAAAGTGGAGGAAGTGGAAGAAGTGGAGGACGTGGAGAAAGTGGAGGAACTAGAGGAAGGGGAGGAAGTGGAGGAAGAGGAAGAAGTGGAGGAAGTTGAGGAAGGGGAGGAAGTGGACAAAGTGGACGAAGTTGACGAAGTGGACGAAGTGGACGAAGTTGAGGAAGTGGAGGAAGTTGAAGAAGTGGAAGAGGTGGAGTATGTGGAAGGACTGGAGGAGGTGGACGAATGTGACGGAGTGCAGCAAGTGGAGGAAGTGGACGAATTTGACGAAGTGCAAGAAGTGGATGAAGTGGAGGAAGTGGAGGAAGTGGAGGAAGTTGAGGAAGTGGATAAAGTTGACGAGGTGGACGAAGTGGAGGAAGTTGACAATGCGGAGGAAGTTGAGGAAGTGGAGTAAGTGGAGGAAGCGAAGGAGGTGGACGAACTGGATGACGTTGAGGAAGTGGATGAAGTGGAGGAAGTGGAGGAAGTGGAGGAAGTGGATGAAGTTGATGAAGTGGACGAGGTGGAGGAAGTTGACGATGTGGAGGAACTTGAGGAAGTGGATGAAGAGGAGTAAGTCGAGGAAGTGGAGGAGATGGACGAAGTGGATGAAGTGGACGAAGTGGACGAAGTGGAGGAAGTCTGGGTAGTTCAGGAAGTGGAGGAAGATGACGAAGTTGAAGAAGTGGACGAAGTGCAGGAAGTGGAGGAAGTGGGGGAAGTGGGGGAAGTAAAGGAAATGGACGAAGTGGACGAATTGGACGAATTGGACGAAGTTGACGAAGTGGACGAAGTGGACGAAGTGGAGGAATTGGAGGAAGCGGACAAAGTGGACGAATTGGAAGAAGTGGAGGAAGTGGAGGAAGTGGAGGAAGTGGAGGAAGTGGAGTAAGTGGAGGAAGTGGAGGAAGTGGAAGAAGTGGAGGAAGAGGAGGAAGTTCACGAAGTTGACAAAGTGGACGAATTGGAGGAAGTTGAGGAAGTGGGGGAAGTTGAAGAAGTGGAAGAAGTGGAGCATATGGAAGAAGTGGAGGAGGTGGACGAAGTGGACGAAGTGGAGGAAGTGGAGGAAGTGGACGAATTTGACGAAGTGCAAGTGGAGGAAGTGGAGGAAGTGGAGGAAGTGGAAGAAATGGACGAAGTGGACGAAGTGGAGCAAGTTGACGAAGTGGAGCAAGTTGAGGAAGTGGAAGAAGTGGAGTAAGTGGAGGAAGTGAAGGAGGTGGAGGAGGTGGATGAGGTGGAGGAAGTGGAGGAAGTTGAGGAAGTGGAATAAGTGGAGTAAGTGGAGGAAGTGGAGGAGGTGGACGAAGTGGATGAAGTGGAGGAAGTGGAGGAATTGGAGGAAGTGGAGGAAGTGGAGAAAGTGGACGAAGTGGACGAAGTGGACGAAGTGAAAGAAGTTGACTAAGTGGACGAAGTTGGCGAAGTGGAGGAATTTGAGGAAGTGGAAGAAGTGGAGTAAGTGGAGGAAGTGGAGGAAGTGGCTGAAGTTGACGAAGTGGAGGAAGTGGAGGAAGTGGAGGAAGTGGAGGAAGTTGACGTAGTGGACGAAGTTGACGAAGTGGAGGAAGTCAAGCTTGTGGAGGAAATGGAGGAAGTGGACAAAGAGAACGAAGTGGAGGAAGTGGACGAAGTGAACGAAGTGGACGAAGTGGACGAAATGGACGAAGTGGACGAAGTGGACGAAGAGGACGCAGTTGAAGAAGGGGAAGAAGTGGACGAAGTGAACGAGGTGGAGGAAGTGGACGAAGTGGTCGAATTGGACGAAGTTGACGAAGTGGACGAAGGGGACGAAGTCGACAAAGTGGACGAAGTGAAGGAAGTGGACGAAGTGGACGAAGTGGACGAAGTGGACAAAGAGGACAAAGTTGATGAAGTGGAGGAAGTTGAGGAAGTGGAAGAAGTGAAGCAAGTGTAGGAAGTGGAGGAGGTGGACGAAGTTGACAAAGTGGACAGAGTGGAGAAAGTGGATGAAGTCGACGAAGTGCAGGAAGTGGAGGAAGTGGAGGACGTGGAGGAAGTGGAGGAAGTGGAGGAAGTGGAGGAACTGGAGGAAGTGGACGAAGTGGAAGAAGTAGAGGAAGTGGAGGAAATGAAGAAAGTGGAGGAAGTGGAGGAAGTGGAGGAAGTGCAGGAAGTTGATGAAGTGGACGAAGTGGACGAAGTTGAAGAAGTGGAAGAAATGGAGTACGTGGAAGAACTGGAAGAGGTGGACGAAGTGGACGAAGGGAAGGAAGTGGAGGAAGTGGAGGAAGAGGACGAAGTGGATGAAGTTGACGAAGTGGTCAAAGTGGAGGAAGTGGAAGAAGTGGAGTAAGTGGAGGAAGTGGAGGAGGTGGACGAAGTGGATGGAGTGGAGGAAGTGGAGGAAGTTGACGAAGTGGACGAAGTTGAGGAAGTGGAGGAAGTTGAAGAAGTGGAAGAAATGGAGTATGTGGAAGAACTGGAGGAGGTGGACGAAGGGCAGGAAGTGGAGGAAGAGGACGAAGTGGATGAAGCGGATGAAGTTGACGAAGTGGTCGAAGTGGAGGAAGTTGACGAAGTGGACGAAGTTGACGAAGTGCAAAAAGTGGAGTAAGTGGAGGAAGTGAAGTGCAGGAGGTGGACGAAGTGGATGAAGTGGAGGAAGTTGAGGAAGTGGAGGAAGTTGAGGAAGTGGAGAAAGTGGACGAAGTGGACGAAGTGAAGAAGTCGAGGTAGTGGAGGAAGTGGAGGAAGTGGACGAAGTGGAGGAAGTGGAGGAAGTTGATGAAGTGGACGAAATGGACCAAGTTGACCAAGTGGGGCAAGTGGAGGAAGTGGAGGAATTAGAAGTAGAGGAAGTTGAGGAAGTGGACGTAGTGGACGAAGTGGACGAAGTTGACGAAGTGGAGGAAGTCTAGGTAGTGGAGGAAGTGGAGGAAGTGGAGGAGGTGGAGGAAGTTGACGAAGATGACGAAGTGGACGAAGTGCAGGAAGTGGAGGAAGTGGAGGAAGTGGGGGAAGTAGAGGAAGTGGATGAATTGGACGAAATTGACGAAGTGGAGGAAATGGACGAAGTGGACGAAGAGGAAGAAGTGGACGAAGTGAAAGAAATGGAGGAAGTGGAGGAAGTGTACGAAGTGGACGAAGTGGGGGAAATGGACGAAGTGGACGAAGTTGGCGAAGTAGACGAAGTTGACGAAGTGGACGAAGTGGAGGAAGTGGAAGAAGTGGAGTAAGTGGAGGAAATGCAGGAGGTGGACGAAGTGGATGAAGTTGATGAAGTGGACGAAGTGGACGGAGTGCAGGAAGTGGAGGAAGTGGAGGGAGTGCAGGAGGTAGAGGAAGTGGAGGAAGTTGAGGAAGTGGACGAAGTGGAGGAAGTTGACGAAGTGGAGGAAGTGGAAGAAGTGGAGGAAGTTGACAAAGTCGACGAAGTGGAGGAAGTGGAGGAAGTGGATGAAGTTGACGAAGTTTACGATGTAGACGAAGTGGAGGAAGTTGAAGAAATTTAAGAAGTTGAAGAAGTGGAAGAAGTGGACGAAGTGGAGGAAGTGGACGAAGTGGCCGAAGTGGAGGAAGTGTACGAAATGGACGTAGTGGACGAAGTGGAGGAAGTGGAAAAAGTGGACGACGTGGCTGAAGTGGAGGAAGTAGACGAAGTGGAGGAAGTGGAGGAGGTGCCGGAAGTGAAGGAAGTGGAGGAAGTGGAGGAAGTGGAGGAAGTTGAAGAAGTTGAAGAAGTGGAGGATGTGGACGAAGTGCACTAAGTGGCCGAAGTGGAGGAAGTGTACGAAATGGACGAATTAGACGAAGTGGCGGAAGTGGAGGAAGTGGAGGAAGTGGATGTAGTGGAGCAAGTGGGCGAAGTTGACGAAGTAGATGAAGTGGGGGAAGTGGTCGAAGTTGAAGAAGTTGAAGAAGTGGAAGAAGTGGACGACGTAGACGAAGTGGCCGAAGAGAGGAAGTGTTCGAAATGGACGAAGTGGACGAGGTGGCGGAAGTGGACGAAGTGGATAACTGGAGGAAGTGGACGAGGTTGACGAAGTAGATGAATTTGGGGAAGTGGAGGATGTTGAAGAAGTGGAAGAAGTGGACGAAGTTGAAGAAGTCGACGAAGTGGACGAAGTGGAGGAGGTGGACGAAGTTGACGAAGATGACGAAGTGGACGAAGTCGAGGAAGTTGACGAAGTGGAGGAAGTCGAGGAAGTGGAGGAAGTGGACGAAGTTGACGAAGTGGAGGAAATGGAAGAAGTGGAGGAAGTGGACAAGGTGGACGAAGTTTACGAAGTAGACAAAGTGAACGAAGTGGAGGAAGTTGACGAAGTTGACGAAGTGGAGGAAATGGACGAAGTGGACGAAGAGGAAGAAGTGGAAGAAGTGGACGAAATGGGGGAAGTGTACGAAGTGGCCGAAGTGGAGGAAATGGACGAAGTTGACGAAGTTGACGAAGTGGACGAAGTGGACGAAGTGGACGAAGTGGACGAAATTGACGAAGTGGAGGGAGTGGAGGAAGTGGAAGAAGTGCAGGAAGTAGAGGAAGTTGAGGAAGTTGAGGAAGTGGAGGAAGTGGAGGAAGTTGACGAAGTAGAGGAAGTGGAGGAAGTGAAGGAAGTTGACAAAATGGAGGATGCGGAGGAAGTGGAGCAAGTGGAGGAAGTGAAGGAAGTGGAGGAAGTGGAAGAAGTGAAGGAAGTGGAGGAAGTGGAGGAAGTGGACGAAGTTGACGAAGTGAACGAAGTGGAGGAAGTCGAAAAAGTTGAAGAAGTTGAAGAAGTGGACGAAGTGGACGAAGTGGACGAAGTGGCTGAAGTGGAGGAAGTGTACGAAATGGACGTAGTGGATGAAGTGGAGGAAGTGGACGAAGTGGTGGAAGTGGAGGAAGTGGAGGAAGTGGAGGAAGTGGAGGAAGTGGACGAAGTGGTGGAACTGGAGGAAGTTGAGGAAGTGGAGGAAGTGGACGAACTGGACGAACTGGACGAAGTGGACGAAGTGGAGGAAATGGACGAAGTGGACGGAGTTCACAAAGTGGAGGAAGTGGAGGAAGTCGAAGAAGTT